>NC_041396.2:123253698-123291198 GCF_900747795.2 Erpetoichthys calabaricus
TATTGTCCTTGTACATCCACTTTCAGTTTGGCAGGGTACAAGAGGCTGTGTTTGATATCGGCTTGCTGTAACCGCTGTTTAATGTTGTAGAAGGCTGCACGTTTAGCAGCTGTTGCGGTAGAGAAATCAGGGAAAATACGAATGTTGACCAATGGTTGATGCTGGGAACATTTAAAACTGGCTGCTGACCTGGTTGTATGCTCACTTTTTGTCTTCTCTCTGATGAAGTGTATCTGTTCCTTTAATCTGAGGAAGGGAGCTAATGCAGGATGATGTCAGCGTCACATCTTGCTTGCTGTGTGTTTGAGTATTGAAGTTGACAGCTCCTGTTTGAAAATGCTTTCGATTATTCCTTGTCTTTTATAACAATAAAGCTGATATTTTCGGTAATCTGGAGTCACGTTCTCTCTTGTGCGAGTCTGTGACCCACACAACACAAGTGGTACCAGAACCCCCTTGCACAGATGGATCCCCAACAGCCTCAGCATGAGGTGCCTGCAAGAGCTCTGTCCCCTAGTCATCACAGGAATGTTCTGGAGAAGATGGCTCCATTGGACAACCCTGCCTGTTTTCTCTTTTGTTTTGAATGCATGGCTATGTTGATACGCTGGGACAGAAGAGATTGGGCTGCCACCCTGACCCTCTTTTTAACTGTGGATGCTTTGCAAGTTGTGTGAAACCTCGCTCTTGAGAGACTTGACGGTTATGATTTCCTGAAGCACCAAGTTCTTCTTCATATTGGTATGAGCCCCTTGGCCAGGGGGCGTAAGGTCCAACTTTGGCAAATTGATCGTGAACAACCTATCTGGAAACAGGTGCAGGGCTTAATAGACCATATCCAAAAGTGGTTCCATGGATACATCTTCTAGTGCATTGTAGTAAAGCTCGCTATTGATACTGTGTTTTGTCTGGGATGATCAACGGCCTCCGTGGATGCTCCAGAGCAATGTCAAAACTCTTTTGGATTTGACCCACAGACTTAAAGGGGCCTGAGCCACTTCAGCTGCTGCTTCAGGTTATAGGGAAACATTAGCTATATTGGCTAGTGAAGTGGGGGTTGCTACGTCAGGCTGTGGAGACACAATGGCTGATACACAGCTGGAGTTTACATGCTTACACTCAGTTGACAGCTGCTTAGAATTTGCACTTGAACAAGCACATATCACAGACGAATGTTACTATGAAGAGCGGGAGGGCCCTAGTTTCAAAACTCCACACTTTGTTTAGTTAAGAATGACTTTGCATTGGTGGTCCTCAGTGATCATAGAAAGACGGTATTGAAAATTGCTCATACAATCTTCGGGGGCCATCTCAGCACAGAAAAGATGAGTGATTATATTTCGAAAAGGTTTTATTGGCTGAATATGAGCAATGATGTGGAGTAGTTTTGCCTGTCAAGTTGTTTTTGCCCATATACTTCTTAGGGCCTCCCTTTCACAAATGCCTATTTTGGACAACCTTATCAAAAGAGTTGGATTAGGTATTGTTGGTACACTTCCCAAGAATAAGACTGGTTATCGGTATATGCTTGTGTTGGTTATTATGCCACATGTTGAGGTGGCCGCTTTGTGGAAGACTAACACGCAGGTTGTGGCAAAGGCTTTAACAGAGTTTTTCACATATTGGCATTCCACATGAGATCCTAACTGACCAGGGTACACCCTTTACCTTCTGTGTAATGAAACAGCTATGTGAGAGCCTTGTAATTAAACAACTGCGCACCTCTGCGCACCAGATGAATGGCCTGATTGAACAGTTTAACAAGACAGCAGATGATTCTGTGCATAGCTCATGGTGACCCGACATCCGAGGACACAGTGTTGCCTTTTCTCATGTTTGCTGTTCGTGAATCCCCTCCGGCATCTACCGGTTTGAGCCCATTTGAACCATTATTAGGCAGGCAACCCATGAGTGGTGTTGGATGTTTTTTGGGAAGAATGGACACGGGTTCAAACTGTAACTTCAAATTTTAAATTTGTCGAATGGGTCGTTTACTCCAGGAACATCCATCCATCTTCCAACCCGCTGAATCCGAACACACGGTCACGGGGGTCTGCTGGAGCCAGTCCCAGCCAACACAGGGCACAAGGCAGGGAACCAATCCTGGGCAGGGTGCCAACCCACCGCAGCTCCAGGAACATATATAGAATATATTTTTTTTATAATATTATACACACACACACACCTCCGGGTTTGGTTTACCGGATATACAATTTAAAGAGATTGTTGTTTTCATGGGAGTTGTTACATATGCATTATTTTCACTTTTAAAACTTTTGTAAAAATAATACTTTATCCTTTATTTCCGGCCCCGGGCGTGGTTAAATCTTTCTCGCAGGACATATATTCATAGCATTCGTAGTCTGAATCACGATCTGATGTGTTACCTGGTAGGTAACCACCCATAAAATCAGATTGTGTTTCAGACTACGAATGCAATGAATTTAATTACTCCGATCTCCAGGCTCCAGGCTAAAATAAACGAACCACACTCCGTGGTGCAACGTAAAGGGGCTTCACCTCTAATGCTGACGTCCGAGGTTCGATGCCCGTGAGAGGATGCAGTGGAGTGTGTACGCCAGATGAGCCTGTTTTTTGTTCTTAAATTGTGTAAAATCTCTTCTTTTGTTGTATTTTACTAGTTTGTAAGTATTTATTTCTATAAAATGCTTTATAATATTTGTAAAAGTTTTTTTTTACTTTAGATCATTATCACCTTTGGAATCCAATGGAAGCTTTAGAAATTGTTTTATACTCTTGCTCTATGTCTTATTAAGTGAGAATGCAGAGATGTACAATCCAATTAATGTTAACCAAAGATCTCTTCTTTAAGCATTACGTAAAGTAAAATAATGCATATGTATTAAGTAACTTTAAATATTTTATGTATTTTAACACTATGATTTTAAACTGCTTAGGACACCAATGATTGCTGGAGGTCTTTTTGTTATGGACAAGGAGTACTTTGAAGAATTAGGAAAGTATGATATGATGATGGATGTCTGGGGAGGTGAAAATTTGGGTAAGTATAATGTTATAATTTATATTAAACTAATAATACATTTTCCTGCTCACATACTGTATTTCAAAAAAATTGATTTGAAACAGTTTATATTGATAATTTTTATTAATATTTAGAAAATTATTGCCATCAACTCCTGAAATTTTATGTTCATGCTATACTGTTGCACTCTGCTCTTTGTGGAAGACATACGAGTTCATGATGACTTTATTCTTCTTTGTATGCCTTGCTGTGTCTCTATTTGCTGTGAAATCACTTGCCTATATGCATAGCTGCCACTTTATTAGTTTACAAATAACAATTTATTCATCAAGGTTGTTTCAAGTTACTCTACCACTGTACAACTAGTTTTTGTGCTTCATTTTTGTTCCATGTTACTAAGGCCTTTGTGGAGAATGCCCATCTAGTCAAGAAATTTAAATATTCTTATTAAAGTAGTTCCTAACTGAGAATTCATGGCAAGGTTTAAAATAATTTTAATTAAAGCATACACCAACACCACTTGAGAGTTCTGATGTAATGTGTGTGCCTACATAATATAATATTTCATCCCAACAACCTAGAGGATCTCAATAAATTCTGCAAAGAGGAATGGGGAAGAATTACTCCTGAACAATGTGCAAAACTGGTACATACTTGCCCCTTAAAGTTTTTCTTCTTCATTTAAATATCTACAGAAAATGGTTTATTTTGACTTTGGATATGTATTATTACTGCATAAGAGTTCACATTATAAATACTGAATGGATAAATATGTGTACAAGTCTTTTGTAATGCTGGAAAATTATGATGCCTTTCAAGGGGACTGAATACTTTTGCATGCTGCTGCACCTAAATTATTGTCCATTTCATACCCTACTGCATTGTAATAGATTTTTGTAAATGATTAATTCATATGCTTGCAGTATTTGGTGAGTTTGAGTTGCATTTGAAGTTCGCCTCTTATGTAGAAGTGTCCAAAATGGGAATTGACTAGAAAATGCATGGTGCAAAGAAATGGATTGGAAGCAGTCATGGTGATCTAAGGGGAAGTTGTAAGTGGTATATGTATTTCTGAGAGTAAAATTAAAAAAATATTATTTTTGGCCGTAGAAAATTAATGTAAATAAATCTAAAATATTATACATAGGAACTAAAAATGTTTGATTTTTTTTTTTTGGAGAGTCACAACTCCGTGGAGTTTGCATGTTCTCCCCATGTCTGCGTGGGTTTCCTCCCATGGTCCAAAGACATGCAAGTTAGGTGGATTGGCGATTCTAAAATTGGCCCTAGTGTGTGGATTGGCGCCCTGCCCGGGATCGGTTCCTGCCTTGCGCCCTGTGTTGGCTGGGATTGGCTCCAGCAGACCCCCGTGACCCTGTGTTTGGATTCAGTGGGTTGGAAAATGGATGGATGGAGTCACAACTCTGATTTTTTCATTTACAAAGAATTTAAAAAATAAACACATTTAACTATAACCTAAATTTGAGTTTCAAGCAAATTGTTAATTACGTGACAAACATCTTTTGTAAAACAGAGCGATCTAATCCATAAATAGTGACGTTTAAGAGACGAGCTTAATATGTATATTTTTATTGTAAACCTCTAAATACATTTAAAGTTAAGAGTATATTGGTGATCAAGACTTAATCATCTATCTCAAAAATCCAGGTGACTGTTGAAATATAATTTTTCAATATGAGAATTCAATTTAAAAAAACAAAAAACTGTTGAATCTTAGCTGCAAGGTATAAAGGATTGCAAAACACAGTAGTGTAGTAATAAGTGAATTTGCTTGGCATCTCCACTGACCTGGTATGAACATTCTGGTGCACACTGTTTCCCAGAATTTAAAACTGAATGGGGTGGGGAGAGCAAGCTATTTTTAATCTGTCCTTTTAACCATTACAATTGTAAGTGCCAACACAACAATAGGCTTCATAGCAATAACTCCTGGCAATATTGGAAATTACAGTTAAAGCTATCTTATATAATAACTAGCTGAATACCCGTGCTTCATTACGGGATAGCAACAGGAAAAATGTGTTCTAAAATATACATAAATTGCGGGTCTGGACATTTCGGAGAGGTACTGAGACTTGGTGTGGTAGGGGTCGTCGGTCCCCGTCATGGTATACAGCTTGAACCTCCACCAGTTATTAGAGACGTGGCCAACAATGTCAACCCGCATCTGAGTGGCCACAGAGGTGGTGACGTGCACAAGGTAGGCCAGCGTTGAGAACAGGCACGCACCATCACCGCTCATCCGCACCACGCGGTTAGGGACCATTACTTAGTCAATATAAATCCTTTCTTTCTCTGTCATAGTTTTACAGGTTTATTTAAAGAGGTTGTGGATGCTGAAGTCGGGAAAAACTATGGGAGTCAAAAAACACCAATTTAAAGTAAAAAGTAATTTCTATATTCTTGGTGAGAAGAGGCAGGCTGCAGACCCTGTCACGTTCCAATGCTACAAACTGTCAGCCTGCCAGCAGGAAAGAGACACTTCCTTAAATACTCAAGTCCGTTAAGAAGAAAAAGAAAAAACGCAGCAGTTCAGTTTGGGGTCATACATAGATCGTTATAGCTTGCAGTCACACCCAGGATTGCAACATGCAGAAGCACACAGTGCTTTTTACAAATAAAAAGAGGTCAGTATTTTCACAGTTTTAAGAAATACTCTTCTGCTAACTTACACGTACATAGGACCAGTTATAGCAAGTTTATTTTAGGGTGTATGCAACTCAGCGGTTTTAGACAGTGCTCACTTCCTTATACTCTTGCATGCCCATTGCTCATAAAATATCAAGGGTTACATTAAGGTTAGTTTAGTACATTACATGTATCTGCATTAGATTACATTTGTTCAGTTAGCTTTAGCACATTCTTATTTAATACATACAGTGCATCCGGAAAGTATTCACAGCGCATCACTTTTTCCACATTTTGTTATGTTACAGCCTTATTCCAAAATGGATTAAATTCAATTTTTTCCTCAGAATTCTACACACAACACCCCATAATGACAACGTGAAAAACATTTACTTGAGATTTTTGCAAATTTACTAAAAATAAAAAAATTAAGAAAGCACATGTACATAAATATTCACAGCCTTTGCTCAACACTTTGTCGATGCACCTTTGGCAGCAATTACAGCCTCAAGTCTTTTTGAATATTATGCCACAAGCTTGGCACACCTATCCTTGGCCAGTTTCACCCATTCCTCTTTGCAGCACCTCTCAAGCTCTATCAGGTTGGATGGGAAGCGTCGGTGCACAGCCATTTTAAGATCTCTCCAGAGATGTTCAATCGGATTCAAGTCTGGGCTCTGGCTGGGCCATTCAAGGACATTCACAGAGTTGTCCTGAAGCCACTCCTTTGATATATTGGCTGTGTGCTTAGGGTCGTTGTCCTGCTGAAAGATGAATCGTCGCCCCAGTCTGAGGTCAAGAGCGCTCTGGAGCGGGTTTTCATCCAGGATGTCTCTGTACGTTGCTGCAGTCATCTTTCCCTTTATCCTGACTAATCTCCCAGTTCCTGCCGCTGAAAAACATCCCACAGCATGATGCTGCCACCACCATGCTTCACTGTAGGGATGGTATTGGCCTGGTGATGAGCGGTACCTGGTTTCCTCCAAACGTGATGCTTGGCATTCACACCAAACAGTTCAATCTTTGTCTCCTCAGACCAGAGAATTTTCTTTCTCATGGTCTGAGAGTCCTTCAGGTGCCTTTTGGCAAACTCCAGGTGGGCTGCCATGTGCTTTTTACTAAGGAGTGGCTTCCGTCTGGCCACTCTACCATACAGGCCTGATTGGTGGATTGCTGCAGAGATGGTTGTCCTTCTAGAAGGTTCTCCTCTCTCCACAGGGGACCTCTGGAGCTCTGACATTGTGACCATCGGGTTCTTGGTCACCTCCCTGACTAAGACCCTTCTCCCCCGATTGATCAGTTTAGATGGCCGGCCAGCTCTAGGAATAGTCCTGGTGGTTTCGAACTTCTTCCACTTACGGATGATGGAGGCCACTGTGCTCATTGGGACCTTCAAAGCAGCAGAAATTTTTCTGTAACCTTCCCCAGATTTGTGCCTCAAAAAAGACAATCCTGTCTCGGAGGTCTACAGACAATTCCTTTGACTTCATGCTTGGTTTGTGCTCTGACATGAACTGTCAACTGTGGGACCTTATATAGACAGGTGTGTGCCTTTCCAAATCCTGTCCAGTCAACTGAATTTACCACAGGTGGACTCCAATTAAGCTGCAGAAACATCTCAAGGATGATCAGGGGAAACAGGATGCACCTGAGCTCAATTTTGAGCTTCATGGCAAAGGCTGTGAATACTTATGTACATGTGCTTTCTTAATTTTTTTATTTTTAATAAATTTGCAAAAATCTCAAATGTTTTTCACATTGTCATTATGGGGTGTTGTGTGTAGAATTCTGAGGAAAAAATTGAATTTAATCCATTTTGGAATATGGCTGTAACATAACAAAATGTGGAAAAAATGATGTGCTGTGAATACTTTCCGGATGCACTGTGTCACGCCTCTTATAGTTCTATTAACATCATACTTTTATTTGGAAAGACTGATGTACCTTAATTGTAAATATTCTTTCTCAATTCCCCCCTTTGCACATAAAATGTGCACATTAAATAAATCTGACCTAGTCAACGGGAGCAGTATCATCATATTCAGGAGGGGTTGTAGGTTCCAGGAGCAGAGGGTTGTAATTGGTATCCTGGAAATTGTGGGCATGGAGAAAACAGGCTTTTGTGAGGGAGGTGTCAATGAGCTTCTGAAGGAGGCCTCGAATACAGGGGATGAGGCAGCAACCACAAACAACCAGAATTGCGAAGGAAATGAGGACAGTGGTAAAAACAGTCTTACGCCATCCGGCCCATGCCCTGAAGCATCTTTCAAATAGTTCATTAAGGGGATTGGAAATACCAGAATTTTCCGCAAGTTCAACTGAAAGGGCGGTAAGACCAGCAAGTGCACGGGTTATTGATCTGTCAGGAGTGGTATTATTAGGGATGAAGGTACAGCAAGTGTCCCCGAACATGGCATATACACCACCTTTCTCAGCTAAAAGCATATCAAGTGCTATCCGGTTTTTTTGCCAGGTCATGAGAGAAGTTTTGTCTAGTTGTTTATGAATGCCCTCGATGGCTTCGCGAGTAAAATTAAGAAATTGCTGTTGATTGTAATAAAGATAATTAATCCAATCTACATTTTTATTTATTGTTGACCACCAGAATATAATTGATTCAAATCCAACGGCCACTTGATCACGTGCTTTATATTGGCTTGGAACTCCTTTGGGGATACCGATACCATCTATATAATACAGTAGAATCAAACATTTCAATGGTAGCACAACAGTAGTGAAGAGGTAAGAAGTGGAAAGGCATAAGTAATTGGATTAGGGTGCAACGGCCACTCCACAATTTTTTACACAATCACCATATATCTGCATGTGGGGAATTATGGGAGGAAAACCAGGAATGAGAAAGATTTTGATGAGTGCTTGCGCCAGGGGACACATTATAGGTCTGTTGACACCATTCATGTGGTTGTCTACCAACGAAGTTTGAGGAGTCAGGGCCGTTTCGAAAAGCTAGTATAGTTGGCCCTATATGAGTGGTACATTGGAGGGGTCATGGGGGAAAGGGAGGGAAGAGGTGGTGTAGAGATGTGCATAAGGGGTCCTTAGGGGGAGTCGTGGAGGAGAACAGCTGCAATACACAACAGAGACCTGCAGGGTGCGATGGGTCGGTTAAAGGGAAAGGGGTCGTGGCCAGATGTGGTCTGGCCATGGCACAGGCATAGCAATTTGATTGATTCACCTGTTTAGCAGAGTAAAATACCCATTGAAGCCATCGGTTCTGGTCCCCATAACCAGTTTCAACTGCAAAGGCGGAGGACAAGGAGGTAATATTTAAGTACTGCACAGGGTGCGATGGGGAGTCATCAGAAAGAACAGTAGCAAGGGAGGTCAAGGAGGTAGGGGAGACAGAATCAGGCCTTGGCGCTGTGACTTGAATAATGAATTTCTCACGAGGATCTCTTCCAGAGACGTCTGCCCCTAATACGTAAACACCCTCATCATAGAGTGATGGATCTTTTAAAGTGATAATTAACAGGTTACAATTATCATGTGAGCATGTTCCGCTAGTATGTCCCTTAATGATGGAGAACCTTGTCTTGAGATCATGTTGCTGAGCCTTCCAGGGCCGACAACCCCAGTCATAGGTACCTGTATTTGCAAAAACCCACTGCCATTCTTTGCAATTTCAGCCATAATGAGTGGAGACAGCAGTCACACACACATATTTTTCAGGCTTAGTCCATTGTTCATGTCTTCCGGCTCCACAAGGAGCGACGGTACAAAAGTCAATCTGGAGTGAGGTGGTCTCCCCTACTTGGAAAGTTAGTGTGGGAAGATCCTCATAAGTTTGTTGTCCCGTGTTCACCTTCAGGGAGGCTCAGAGACCTGTAGGACTGGAGAGAACATCATTGTCCACAGTATGCAGAGTGACATTTCCGATAACTATGCCAAAGGGCATGGGACGTCCAGTTAAAATTTCAAATGGTGACAGTCCCAACTGCCAATGTGTCCTTCCTCTCAACCCCATCAAGGCCAGGGGTAGAGCATCTGGCCAGGTTAAGTTTGTCTGCTCACCGATTTTTGCCAATATTGATTTTAGGGTGCCATTGCACCTTTCTACAGTACCTCCACCTTGGGTATGGTATTTGCAGTAATGATGTACATCTATCTGGAGCCAAGTTGTCAGCTCATTTATTACAGAATTCACAAAGTGGGTACCATTATCGGTCTGCAGTTTCTGTGGTATTCCCCATCTTGGAATAATTTCTTTTATCAGAGCTTTGGCCACAGTTTTTGCATCTGCATGTTTAGAGGGGAAAGCTTCCACCCATCGGGAGAACACATTGACAATTACCAAGCAATAACGGTAGCCTTTAGACGGTGTTAACTCAATGAAGTCCATTTGGAGGTGTTCGAATGGACCCATTGGGTTAGGAATGGCGGCGGGGCATACCTGAGTACCTTTACCTACATTAAACCTTTGTCATAGTGCTCATTTTCGGCAGAATTGTTCAGCATATGTAGAGAACCCTGTGGTTTCCCCAATGTCGCTCGACATCCTGAATCATAGCGTCTTTTCCTGCATGATGCAGGCCATGTGCGATTTTTGCCATTCCTGGAAAAGAAGCCTTTGGGAGGAAAGGTTTGTTAGTTTACTTATGGGTCCAGACCCCATCAGAGAGGGATCCTTCTCGGGACCACTTTATCCTTTCTCGGTCAGTGGCAGCGCTCTGTACAGAAATAATTTTATTATCTGGGTCTTTGTCATCCTTCTGTTGGAATAAAGATACTGGTGTGTTATTATAGATGGAATGTTTAGCAAAGTGGTCAACCAGTTCGTTTCCTTGGCTGACTGGGTCTTGTTTCCCAGTATGGGCTTGGCATTTAACTATTGCCAGTTTTGATGGTTTTGTTATATCTTCAAGAAGGGATTCCACTAATTTCTGATGTTGTATGGGCTTACCAGTACTGGTTTTGAATCCCCTTAATTTCCATAATGCCCCATGATCATGGCAGACTCCAAAGGCATATCTGAAATCTGTGTAAATGGTTATGACCTTCCCTTCAGACAACTGGCAAGCTCTGCTGAGAGCTATTAGCTCAGCTGCTTGTGCACTTAAACTAGAAGAGATTCGATTTGCTTCAAGTAAGTGGTCTCCTTTGACCACTGCATAACTGGTGGTGAGTGTTCCGTCGTCTAATCGCAAGGAACAGCCGCCCACATAAAGTACTCTCCTGTTTTTAATGGAGTTTCCTGGAGATCCGGCCTAGGTTTCAGGACCTTTGTTATCTCATCATGGCAGTTGTGTCGTTCCCCCTCTCCCTCAGTGGGAAGTAGGGTAGCCGGATTCAGAGTGGAGCATCTTTTAATAGTGACATTTGACAGGGTACAGCGTACATTTTGATAGTGTATTGCCCTTGCAGTAGTGAGATGTGAGGTTTTGGCCTGGACTAAGATGGAGTGAAGAGCTTGAGGCACTTTTACTGTCGGGGGACTCATGAGTACAGTATCCGTGCTTGCTAGCACAGCCTCTGTTGTTGCTGCTACTGCTCTAAGACAAGTCAGAAGTCCCATGGCCACTGGAACCAGTTTTTTCGAAAAATAAGCTACTGGCCTCAGTTTTTCTCCAGGGAGCTATGTGAACACTGCATTCATATATCCCCCCTTTTCGTTCCATGAAGATAGTGAATGGATGACAATAGTCGGGGAGTCCTAAAGCAGGTGCAGAAAGTAGTGCACTTTTTAAATCACATAGAGCCTTCTCAGCCTGCTCATTCCACTGTATGTGGCCAGAAAGAGGAAGGTCTACAGTGTTAGCTAGATTTTGTAAGGGCTGTGCTCTTTCAGAAAAATGTAGGATCCATTGTCAACAATAACCAAGAATGCCTAATATAGACATAACCTCTCGTTTTGTGACTGGTCTTGGAAGATTTTGGATGGTGGTTATGCGGTCTTTTGACAGAGCTCTGGTATCACAAGTGATGTCATGCCCCAAGTACTTGACAGTGGTTTAAATTAGCTGCAGCTTTGTTTTAGAGACTTTGTAGCCATTTTCCACAAGATGTCTTAATAATGATTCCGTTATCTTGCGCGCATGCTTCCTCTGTATCGCTACAGAGCAATAAATTGTCGACGTACTGTATTAATGCACTTCTCCTGTTAGGCCAGAAGCCTTCCAGTTTTGAGCAAGCGCCTGTCCATATACACAAGGAGCCTCTGTATAACCTTGTGGCATAACGGTCCAGGTCCAGTGGCGATTTTGAAAAGTAAAAGCAAACCAAAATTGCGAATCAGGGTGTACAGGAATAGAAAAGAAAGCATTTGCGAGGTCAATGACTGACAAATAACATGCAGATGGAGGGACAAAATAGTGGAAGGATTAGGTATGATCGGTGCTCTAGGAATGATAGCAGAATTGACTTGTCTGAGGTCTTGGACGAAGCGCCAAGATCCATACGCTTTCTTTACTGGCAGAATGGGAGAATTGACAGGAGAATACTTAATTGGAATAATAGCTCCCCGTTCAACTAAATCTTTATGTACAGCAACAATTCTGAGTTCAGCCTTGGGAGAAAGAGGATATTGTGCACTGCGAGGACGGAAGGATGACTTTGGGAAGACCACTAAGGGTTCACAATTTGTGATCCTACCAAAATCGTTTTTCCCAGAGACCACAGAGTGTCAGGAATTGTGGTCAGCCAAGGTATAGAGTCGGTTTGCAGGGAATACAGAGAAGGAGACAAGTGACAAAGGGAACGAACAACTGGCAGGTTGATTTGGATTGATACCTTAGTAACCAGGTGAACAGGGGTGACAAAAATTCCTGGTGCAACGAATTTCCAATCAGTCCTATTTTGACATGTTTCAACCCATTCCCCAATTTCTACCCAACGAGTGGTGTTAGACTTTGCCAGGGAAACATGGGGGACTGCACCTCCTAGAAAAAAATTGTTCTGTAAGTGTGTGAGGTGTACTGAAGCAGCAGCTTTAGTAGGTGAGATGAAAATACAAGGGGCTGAGGAGAAAAAAGATTTTAACCAAGGGATGTCAACTTCAGTGGGGAAATATTGGGCAGTACAGTGGAGAGTGTCGGGGACTTGGAGGTGGGGCAAAAAGGCAGGAAGGGAAAGTATGGAAGGCTTTAAGGAGGAGAGTGTGTGGGGAAATATTTAGTGTCCAGGCAGCAAAAGAAGGGCGAGGAGGTTGGAGAGTCTGGCACAGGAGCTTAGGAATGGAGCAGTAGAATCCTTGTTCAGATAAGGAGATTGAAACAGACAGTTTGGTCATGAGATCTCTTCCCAATAAGTTTACTGGACACAGATGATTTATGCATAGGATTTTTCTAATTTCTTGGATTTCTGAAATATCCCCAGTTCCCTCAACTGGCCATCTACCACCGCTTTGTTTGTTCCATTTTTTACACGCTTTCCTAAAGTCTAACCCTGTTTCCTTTTCCACTAATAGTCTAGGTAATCCTCCCTTCGGACCCTTACTGGGGGTTGATAAGCCCTCTGAAAATAATCCTTCCAACAGAGACTTTTGATTTCCTAAAGGGATCAAAATTTGTTTATTTGTTTTTCCCATTACAGTGGAACCTCGGTTCACGACCATAATTCGTTCCAAAACTCTGGTCGTAAACCGATTTGGTCGTGAACCGAAGCAGTTTCCCCCCATAGGATTGTATGTAAATACAATTAATACGTTCCAGACCGTACGAACTGTATGTAAATATATTTTTTTTAAAGATTTTTAAGCACAAATATAGTTAATTACACAATAGAAAGCACATCATAATAGTAAACTAAATGTAAAAACATTGAATAACACTGAGAAAACCTTGAACAACAGAGAAAACTAACATTGCAAGAGTTCGCGCTATAGCCTTACAACCCGATCACTGTAAATACTTTTTTTAAATGAGTTTTAAGCACAGGGGGAAAAAAAGGAACATTTGACCAAATCCAAACTTTATTTAAAAACCAACCACAAGCAACCAAGAAAGTAACATTGCAGGAGTTCACGCTGATGGCCTTACAACCCGATCGCTGTAAACACTTTTTTTAAATGAGTTTTAAGCACAGGGAAAAAAAGAACATTTGAAAAATCTGTAATTTAATAAACCACCAAGAAAAGTAACATTGCAACAAATCACGCTACGAACCACTCGCTGTAAACTTTTTTTTTTAAGAAGTTTTAAACACAGGGAAAAAAATTAACATTTGAAAAAAGAGAAAAGTAACATTGCAACAATTTACGCTATGAACCGAAAAATGAACATTTGAAAAATCCGTAATACAAAAACTAACCATAAACCACCAAGAAAACTAACCTTGCATGAGTCAAGTTCTGGCATGAAGTGAGGAGGAACTGGGTGGAGAACAATCCGGTCTCGTCACAGTTGAAGACTTGTTGCGGGATGTAGCCTTCATCCTCCACTAATTTTGTGAAATTTTTCACAAATTCTTTCGCAGCTTCAGCGTCGGAACTAGCAGCCTCTCCATGCCTTACCACACTATGAATGCCACTTCTCTTGTGAAACTTTTCAAACCATCCTCTGCTAGCTTTAAATTCCTCACTTTCGCCACTCGTAGAAGGATAGTTTTGCAGCAAATCACCATGAATCTTCCTGGCTTTCTCGCATAACATCGCCTCGCTTATGCTATTCCCTGCAAGTTGCTTCTCGTTCAGCCACAGTAGCAACAGTTTTTCCACCTCTTTCAGCACTTGAGGCCTCTGCCTGGTTAACACTGTAACTCCTTTTGCAACATCAGCTGCTTTTTTAATAGATTTCTTTCTGCTTTAGAATAGTCGAAATCGTAGATTTTGACTTCTTGTACTGGGCAGCAAGATCAGTAACACGAACGCCACGCTTATACTTTTCAATAATTTCTTTCTTTACTTCAATTTCAGTTTTCTGCAAAACTTCCTTCTCACCACTCTTCACTTGCTTGTAGAACACAAAGAGTTCACAGGTAAAGCACGCACATCTGACTGAGAACAATGAACAGGGAGAGGCTGAACATGTGCTTAAATACAGTAATCGGCGCATACGTACCGGAAGGAAAATGAAATAGAGCACAAAGAGTTCACAGCGAAAGCACACACGTCTGACTGAGAACAATGCAACACGTACGGAAATCATCAGCGCGTACAAACCGAAAGGGAAACTGGCTTGTTCGTATACCGAGTGTGTGGTCGTGAACCGAGGCAAAAGTTTGGCGAACTTTTTGGTCATAAACTGATTTGTACGTGTGCCAAGACGTTCGTGAACCGAGGTTCCACTCTATTAGATAGCACCAATACTGCAAGGTATAAGGTTTCAGCACCTGTGATTTTCTGCCCCGAGTCCCTTCCGTTTCCCGGGTCACTGTCTGCTGTTTCGTGGCTTTAGCGGACTAACAGTCTTGTTGAACAACTGGGTCTGGGGCTTCAACTTTTCATTGCCGACCCCCTTCTTCAGTCGTCTAACAGCTGGTTACTGCTTATGGTTTCCACAGCAGATCAACCTGTTGGAGCAGGAATATGACCAGACATAAAGGAAAAGGAGTCTCGCCCTCCCGCAACAGTGCTTTAGTGTCTCGCCTGTGAGGTGTTGTCCCTCCTATCTTTTCTTCCCACTCCTCGCCTTATTTTTAAAAAAATTTTTTCCCCCAAGCCGGTAAAAGACTCCGTCCAGTTCAAGGTAGCGTACTAACTAAACATTCTCTACACCTCATTTAATCGGCACCCAGGTCAAAAGTGCTCCTTTCTACTTTCTGTTTTTCCCACCCCTTCTTTTAATATTTCTTTCAATTTCTAGGGGCATACTCACTAGCTACTCTGGCACCTGTATTTCTGTCCGGAGGCACCTTAATCAGCTAAGACTATCTTTCCCAGTCAAGAAGACCCCAGGTACTGACCAAGAATTTTCCTCCCGTCTGGAAGTTCCCAGTTCACTTGACTTTCAGGAAAAATCAGAGGAGGTCAAGGACTCCCCATGCAGGAGTTGCCAGAGGCAGGCCAGTCCTAATTTTTTCCAGAGCTGGTCCTTCCGATCCGACCGGAATCGGTCCTTGAGCGGGATCATCCAGAGGACCAGCATAAGGAGTCACTTGGCTGTCTCTGTCCCTGTATGGGCCACCAAAAAACTGCTCATAAAATATCAAGGGTTACATTAAGGTTAGTTCAGTACATTACATTAGCTATAAGAAATTATATTCTTATAGCTTTAGTATCTGCATTAGATTACATTTGTTCAGTTAGCTTTAGCACATTCTTATTTAATACATAAGTGTCACGCTTCTTATAGTTCTATTAGCATCATACTTTTATTATTTGGAAAGACTGACGTACCTTAATTCTAAATATTCTTTCTCAAGGTGTAAACTTAATAGAAGAATTTGTGAAGAAAGAATGAAAAATAAAAAAATAAAAAAAAAAAAAGTATGAAAATCAAAATCCTCAAAAAAAAAAAAAAAGAAAAACTTTTTACTTTAATATACGTTGGAATAACATAACTAAATTATTCTAAAAAGATAAATAAATGGCAAATTATAAATGCTTTGTGGAAACTCGAAAATATCAAAACAAAACTTGTGCTCTTCAGAAAAATGAAAGTATTTTTAATTTAAAAAAAGTTTATTTTAGAATGTAATAGAGTGAGTGGGTGTAAAAAACAATAAGAAATTTCGCGCTTGAAACACGAAATTTTTAAAACCGTTTCTTTGCGAGCACCTATGGGCCAAGGGTAACCTACATTCCAAATTTCAAGTCCTCATGGTTCAGGAGATTTCGTGATGAGTGAGTCAGTGGTATTTGGCTTTTATATACAGTGGGTACGGAAAGTATTCAGACCCCCTTCAATTTTTCACTCTTTGTCATATTGCAGCCATTTGCTAAAATCATTTAAATTCATTTTTTCCTTCATTAATGTACACACAGCACCCCATATTGACAGACAAAAAAAAGAATTTTTGAAATTGTTGCAGATTTATTAAAAAAGAAAAACTGAAATATCACATGGTCCTAAGTATTCAGACCCTTTGCTCAGTATTTAGTAGAAGCACCCTTTTGAGCTAATACAGCCATGAGTCTTCTTGGGAAAGATGCAACAAGTTTTTCACACCTGGATTTGGGGATCCTCTGCCATTCCTCCTTGCAGATCCTCTCCAGTTCTGTCAGGTTGGATGGTAAACGTTGGTGGACAGCCATTTTTAGGTCTCTCCAGAGATGCTCAATTGGGTTTAAGTCAGGGCTCTGGCTGGGCCATTCAAGAACAGTCACAGAGTTGTTGTGAAGCCACTCCTTCGTTATTTTAGCTGTGTGCTTAGGGTCATTGTCTTGTTGGAAGGTAAACCTTCGGCCCAGTCTGAGGTCCTTAGCACTCTGGAGAAGGTTTTTGTCCAGGATATCCCTGTATTTGGCCGCATTCATCTTTCCCTCGATTGCAACCAGCCGTCCTGTCCCTGCAGCTGAAAAACATCCCCACAGCATGATGCTGCCACCGCCATGCTTCACTGTGGGGACTGTATTGGACAAGTGATGAGCAGTGCCTGGTTGTCTCCACACATACCGCTTAGAATTAAGGCCAAAAAGTTCTATCTTGGTCTCATCAGACCAGAGAATCTTATTTCTCACCATCTCAGAGTCCTTCAGGTGTCTTTTAGCAAACTCCATGCGGGAGTTGTTAGATGGCAGCCTCCCTGGGTTGCAGCGGTGCCTCGGACTCCCGCAGGGCTTCATGGGAGTTGGAGTTTGGTGCAGCCCTGTTGGGTTTCGCAGGCACCGCCAGGGGGTTCTGCAGCGGGAACTGCTGGGCCCTTGTGCACAGTATTTTCTCCATACCCGGAAGTCCAGCCAGGACTTGGTAATCAAGCATCTGGAGCACTTCCGGGTGCCTAATAAAAGGTACCAGTGGCCAGGGCGAGGTATTGGGTCTCCCATGCATGCTCCCCCGGAACATATGCTGAGGGGCATCCTGGCCGGGCATGGGCCCCGGCCATCTGCCACAAGATGTACTACCTTAATTTAAGACTACAAAATGTCAACAAAATTTCAGAAGCAACGTTTCTATGACTAAACAGTGAACTTTGTGATCTGGAATGTCAAGTGGTCTCAGTTACAAATTAAAAAGAAAGTTTTCTCTCACCTAACAGGTCTAAATGCCAAGATAATATTTTTACAGGAGACCCACTTATTAAGCAAGGATCAGTTACGGTTACAAAGAGATTGGATAGGGCAAGTATTCCACTCCAGCTATACAAATAAAACTAGAGGTGTGGGAATTTTAATACATAGAGCAATTTAATTTGTAGAATCAGATGTAGTATCTGATTCTGAAAGGCGATATGTGATCGTTATGGATAATTTATGTAATTGTAAATTAATTTTGATAAATATCTACGCACCCAATGTGGATGATAGACTTAATCCAAAATGTTTTTACATCCATTACTAATATGACAACTTATAAAATTATAATGGCCAGAGACTTGACTTGTGTTATAAATCCTGGATAGGTCTTCAACCACAGGGACAATAACATATAACTGCAAAAACAGTTGTACAGTTTGTAATTGGTCACAACTTATCAGAGCCTTGGAGATATCAAAATCCAAACTCCAGAGCATATTTCTTCTTCTCACCAGTACATCATTGTTACTCAAGAATTGATTTTTTTCTTTATAGATAACAATTTTTTGCCCACAATCAAATCTTGCAAATCTGGTCATGCAGCTCAAATCATTATGCCCCACATACTCATCTCGCACCTGCCGTCTGAACCCCCTGTTATTGGCTGATAAGTCACCGTACAGAATTTATATCCAAGCAAATTGATTTTTCTAGAGACTTTGCAGGAGTACTCTGCGAAACTCAGAAGGCATTTTTAAGAGGACCGATTATTTCATATCTCTCCTACAAAAATAAATCTGAAACCAAGAAGGCAACAGAGTTAATCAGTGAAATTACCAGAATACATCAAGAACACGCCAGTTTCCCAAATAAGGCACTTTATAGGAAAAGACAGGCTTTGCATTCAATGCTCAACCTCTCGACAACAAAAGAAATGGAATAACTCATTTTGAAATTGTGCCATCATTACTGTGAACACGGAGAGAGGCTAATAAAATCTTAGCTCATCAAATCCACAAGCAGGAAGTTCGCAATGCAATTCCAGTAATTACCAACACAGACAACACAGAGATAAAATCATTGACCATAAAAATATAATGCACACATTTAGAGACTACTGTAAGTCTTTATATTCTACTAAGCCTGTTTAATGTAATATATTCACTCACAAAGTCTAACACCTTGAAGATCTTATTATCTTTGGTTGCAGAAAAAACATTTGATATGATTGAATGAGACTACCTATTCACTCCATTGCACAAATTTGGGTTTGGCCCGAATATATGTGCATGGATCAAACTACTGTATACAAGACCAGAAGCTTCAGTTTGTATTAACAACATTGTTTCAGACTACCATATATAGTCGCGTTTAAGTTCTCCCACGGATAAGTTGGAGCTTGATTTTACAGTATAATTTCCGGTATTTTATAATGTCGGTCGTATAAGTCGAATGCGGAAAACTCACGCTATTGGTCCAAGTGTTTCCTTAAGAGGCATTAGCTCTCTGGAAATGTGTTCTTTTCAATTGCGGTGTTTTAATTAACCAGAATTTAAATAATAAAAAGGTATTATCCCCCTCCAGCATGCAATAAGACGGTTAAAAGATTACACAAGAAGTAAAAAGGATAATCTAGCTCTTTACTGACGGTTTCACGTGGTATTACAGACGGGAAGCCTATGACAGACTCTTTTCAAGCATGTGGGTGTCTTGAACTACTCAGTCTTGCCATCTTTCGTTGCCACGCTGAAAGGATTTTCACCGGACAGAAGACATAATCTTCTGCCCGGCCTCGGATGGAAGACATACTCTTCCGCCCGGCAGCTTCAAAGTGTTGGCAGTAGTTCCATCCTTATATTCGGGTTGCTCCAGGACTCAAACCCCACCTTCAAAAATACAGGAATAGCACAATGCCTACATACAGTTCTCATTCTCCCAACAAGGAAAGTGTGCTAACAGAGGACAGAAATATACTAGTCTGTCTTTAGGCTCTCTAGTCCCGTGCTTGGCTCGGCAATTCTAAATGAAGATGCGGTGCCCCTGTGTACCATACTTGGTCGAACTGTATGAATGAGTCCATAACAGTGGGCACAGAGAACAGTGACATTAAACTTAAATAACAAAACATAGTATAACACCAAGAGATTATAATATGCTAATGCCCACCTGAGAGAGTAACCGTGGAACACACTGCCTTTTTTTCCTATGTATTGTGCCTACGTGACCACATGGTAATACCCGAACTACTCCGAAGTGACGTTTGCATGTTTTTTTGTTTTTTTGTATCTCACACCCTCATACACCTTTATCGTAAGAGCATCCCATATCTAAGATGGAGTGTTCGATCAGAAGAAAATATGAAGCTGGTTTTAAATTAAAAGTCGTTGAAGTGGTGAAAGAAATTGGGAACTGCACTGCTGCAACAAAATTTGATGTGTCTGAGAAACTGGTGCAAGATTGGGAGAAGCAAGAAGACGTAAAAAAAAAAAAAAAAATGTAAGTGGGGGTATAAATCGGAGTCTGATTTTATGATCGATTTTTCGGGTTTCAAGACCTGACTTATACGTGAGTATATATGGTACACAGTTCACATTTGAAATGCTTCTGAGATAAAGTGGATTATCAAAGGAGGACTTGAACAGAAAATATCACTATATGCAGACTCCAGGCAGGCTGCCATGTGCCTTTTACTAAGGAGTGGCTTCCATCTGGCCACTCTACCTTACAGGCCTGATTGGTGGCTTGCTGCAGAGATGGTTGTCCTTCTGGAATTTAAGGAAAAAAATGAATTTAATCCATTTTGGAATAAGGCTGTAACATAACAAAATGTGGAAAAAGTGATACGCTGTGAATACTTTCCAGATGCACTGTCTATATATAAAATATACTATTTAGCAGTAATAAAAATACAAGAAGTAAAACTTTACCAGTTTTTCTAATCAGCGGCACTACAGACAAAATTCACCTCAAGGAGCCAATGGCTCATAAATAAATCTTTCATTTTCTTACCTTTCTAACCTTCATGTGTGTGTGCCTAATTATTATCCTTCTCCTTGTGCTTTTCTGTCCGTCTTGATGATTTTGGTAACTGAATATCATTGTAACTTTCAAACTATGTACAGTCATTAAGAACAGTGCAGTTTTTTATTCAGAATCCGAGTCTGTGTTAGGCCGGAGTTATACTTCATGAGATGCATGCTGCAGCGGACTCTCCTGCTATGCAAGCGTTGAAGTGTTAAATCTGGAGGAATCCGCCAGGTGGCAGTGCAAGATATTATCACGGTGAGAACATGTTCGGCTTCTCTGTGTTGTGAATTGCCTAGAACACCCTTTAAATTTCCGATGACACCTTACCACAATTTCTCTGAAAAGGATGTTTATTGATTAAATCCAGGGATGTGTCCATTCCAGCAAGCATTGGGCACGAGTGAGAAACAATCCCTGGAAGATGCCTCGGCTCATCGCAAAGTGAATACAAGCACACACATACACTAGCGTCATTTTAGTGGCACCAAATCCCCAAATCTGCATATCTTTGGAAGGAAACTGGAGCACACTGAGGAAACCCAGCAGGAAAACGTGTAAACTCCAGGCAGGGAATATCAGCGACGTGACTCCCTGCAAGACAGCAGCGCTGACGCTCCACTACTGTGTCACCCCATTTGTGTAGCAATTAACAGTATTCATTATTTAAACAAAATTACTGATTTATCTGTAAAATGTAATATACATACTTTAATGCTTTTCATAATGAAAGTTATATCAAGTATAAGTCTAAGGATTCTAAATGTGCAGAGAATTGGAATATCATACATTTAATGTGCTCAGTGTGGAGATCTATTGCTGGCGATTCGCTGCTGTCAGGAGCAGAGGAAGCCCTAGAAAAAATACAGCATAGAAGATGGTATGTGAGACTTTTAAAACGTATCGTGTCATTACGATCGGGAATATGTGACGCTTGAATATAAAAGCACCACTAATACATTTGTATGTTGGCATTTTGCTGCACCACATCGAACCATTTATCAAGTATCGAAGCGTGCACACCGATCTCGTAGGATCCACAAAGCGGCTTTCTGTCATATGTAGATAGTAAATGGAGACTCTGACGTCACATTGCAACTTTTAGCACACTGTACCCCCCGACTTTTTACTGGTACTGCAACTCGCGCACCGTGTCGCGTTAATTTCTGAGGACCTGCTCGGAGGACGCATCAAATGAACACTCAGAACACGTGGCGGCCATGATGCGTACGCATTCTGAGTGTGAAGTATAAATGAGCCCTTACTGACCATCAGAATGTCAGGGTCAGAGATCCAACCTTGTAATTTGCTCTTCTTTTCCTCTTGTTTGAAGTAAGCCAGTGTTTGAAACAGGGCTCATTATCAAAATGGCTCATGTGACTGACCTTCTGTGCTGACCCTGACTAAACCCACCAAGGTTGAGACATTGAGTGAGTTTTGCGCTTTTGGTTTTATTCTGTTCTTGGTACAGAAGGCTGGTGCAGGAAATGCAGGTGAGATAAAATCTGAAAAGCAGTAGACACGATCAGTTGTCTGTCCGTGGGAGGTGTCACTATTAACTCCACAGTTGCACAACTTTACTGTTGTAAACTCCCCCTTCCAGGTGGTATAGAAGTAAGAAATCACTCCTGTGTTATCGTCTGTTTACCCCTTACACTTGTCAAGTGCGTTATTGGATTTGTGTACTCCCGCACCCTAAATAATAACACACAACCACACTTCAGTGGTTACTGCTGACTGTAATGGCGCCTCTGTTAGGTTATGCCTTTGTCTTGCCCTGCTCATTGCGGTTGTGGGATATTTTTGTGTTTTTTGTTTATTTTGTGACACTAGTTGCACATGGTTTTCCAGCCGCGTTAGTGTACGATCGCATTTCATTGATCGACTTTAGATCAGCAATGGAAAATTTTTCTCAGCATTACAACTATACCTTTTTCCTCCGCCGTTTGTGAATGCTACGTTGCTCAGTGGCTTTTCCCCACTATTCGTTAACAGCACCCGAGTCAACCTGCGGTCCCGTTGGTGGAAACGTGGAAAAAGGGCAGGTGTGCATGCGAGGTTTTGGCATCTATGGCACTTTGTTTCTGGTGTGGATCTTCCATCTTTATTTTAGGATTATAGGAGTAGGCTGACATGGTTGAGACCTGTTCTGCCGGGATTACCTTATGTGTTGCATCCCGTCCAAGATGCTGAATTCGCCGAGGGAGTAATCCCGGACTGCTCCGCACTATCCCTCGTATTTCAGGAAATGCTATTTTGACGGCTGCTGTTTCTATGACTCGACCAGCTAAGGTAGCACTGATTAATGCACACTCTATCACAAACAAGTCATTTATTTTGAATTACTTTTTTACTAGGCATAAATTGGATTTCATGTTCCTGACGGAGACTTGGCAGCGTGATTCAGATTTTACTAATCTGATAGAATTGTGCCCTGAGGACTGCTCTTTCATTAGCACACCGTGGCACTCCGGCCGTGGAGGTGGGATCGCCATGGTTTTTAAGAAGTTATTTTTATGTCATTCTGTTCTTACCATTTCATATAAGACCTTTGAACTTCATATGGTTAAAGTTGGGTGTGTAACCCCAATATATTGTATTTTAATTTATCATCCACCTGGTGCGATTAGTCCTTTCTTGCTGATTTTTAAAGATTTTGTATCAACCATTGTTAAGCTGGATAGAATAATAATGCTTGGTGACTTTAACATCCATGTGGATGATATTTCATGTAGTGTGGCTTCCGAATTTCTGTGTATCAGACTCTTTTAATTTTGTACATGTTGCTGGCCCTACCCATAGGGGGGGCATACATTGGATTTAGTTTTTTCTTATGGAGTTAGTTTGAATGATGTTACAATTTGTAATGTAACCTTTAGTGATCAAAAGTGTATTTTGTTTGACTTTTCTTCAAATTTAGAGTTGTCACCTTGTGTTAACTCTAGGCATACTCGTTTCATTAATGAGTCAGTGATTAATCAGTTTCTTGATTTGTTTGTGGCATCTGATGCCGGCAGTAATATTGATAATGTTGAGTTAGCAGTTCAATGTTTTAATGACTATTGTACTGATATTTTCAATAAGATTGCTACTCTTCAAATCAGGCAGCATTCTGTTACCTACTCAGTTCCTTGGATGAATGACTCCATTCGAAATCTCAGGCGTTCCTGTCGAAAAGCGGAGCGCCTATGGAAGTCTTCTAATCTGGAAGTTCATCGTTTGTACTTAAAGGATTTACTTGCTTCTTTTAATTCTTTGGTTAGGGATGCTAGAACAGTTTATTTTTCTAATCTTATTCAGACTCACAACCGTAATCCCAAAGTGCTATTCGATACTATTCACAATATTATTTCTCCATCTCAATCTATTACTCAGATTTTTTTCTGATAGACACTATAATAATTTTCATACATTTTTTATTGGCAAGGTTAATGTTGTTCAGGCTAATATTGTTCCAGCTGTCTTACCTAGTGGTCTCATTCACTCACGTTCTGAGTCTTTTGTGTTCTCAAAAGTTTCACTTTCTGATCTTTCTGACTTGCTCAGGAAGATGAAACCTTCATCATGTCCTTCTGACCTGTTGCCAGCGTCATTAATGTTAAAATCTTTGAGTTGTATAAGGTTCGTGCCTTTTGAATATCATAAATTGCTCCTTGAGATCTCATGTGGTTCCATCATATTTTAAACAAGCTGTAATTCAACTGCTGTTGAAAAAATCTAATTCTGATCCCTCTATTTTGAGTAATTACAGGCTAATTTCAAAACTGCCTTTTATTGCCAAAGTTTTGGAAAAGGTGGTTGAACAGCAACTTTGTGCCTTCTTAGAGGAGCAGCGGTTCTTTGATTCTTTTCAATCTGGTTTTTGGAGGCAACATTCTATAGAAACAAGTCTTCTAAAAGTTTTTAATGATCTTTTAATTGCTGCTGATGCAGGCCGGTGCTCTGTGCTTGTACTGTTAGATCTTACCACAGCTTTTGATACGTTGGACCATCGGATCTTAAGTAATAGATTAGAGCTGTTAGGTGTCTCTGGCCCTGCTTTGGACTAGTTCTTCTTGTATTTGTCTAATAGGAGTTTCTCTGTCAACGTGGCTGGCTTTTCATCTGACTCTGCTCCTTTGACATGTGGAGTGCCACAGGGCTCGGTTCTTGGACCTGTACTTTTCTCTTTATATATTCTTCCCCTATCACAGATTCTTAACTCTTTTAAGGATAGATATCTCGCATCATCTATATGCAGATGATATACAGCTTTATTTTTCATTTAAGCCTAACCAAATTAATACTTTGGTCACATTGGTTGATTGTCTGGTTAACGAGTGGCTCAGTAGTAATTACCTGCAGTTGAATTCAGGAAAGACTGAGGTACTAATTGTTGCTCCTCCTGTTCTTCATTCTGAGATTAGCTTAAAATTATCTTTTGTCTCTCCTGTTAAGTCGAGTCTACGTAACCTTGGGGTTATTTTTTTTACCAGTCCCTGATGCTTGATGAATATATAAGATCAGTCAGCCGCACGTGTTTCTTTCATTTAAGAAATCTTTCAAAACGCTGTTTCAAAATCAGAATTGGAGATGCTTCTTCATACTTTTATTTCCTCGTGGCTTGATTACTGTATTGCTTTCTTTACGGGTTTGAGCAAGTCCTGTCTCTCATGTCTTCAGTTAGTCCAAAATGCAGCTGCCAGGCTCCTGACTCGAAAGTCTTCTACATCACTTTCAGGTCTACTGTGTCCCAATGTGTGTACAATCTAGATTGTCTGATTCCTGATTTGCTGAGGTTCTGTATTATTCGAGATACAGATACTTATGTTGTGGCTGTACCAAGCCAGTTCAACTTATGCAAAAGAACGGTGGAATTCGGCAATGGATTTGATCTTCATATACACGTGGATTCACAACAGTATTTTATTCTTAGTGTCACAAACTAATTACCATTTTAACAAGGATTGGATTAATCCATAACTGCCTAAAATTCTCTGTGCAGCCAGGTCATTCCGTACAAAGTGTCTATATTTCTCGTTCACACACTCGATGCCACCTAGTACAGGAAATCGCCTTCATTGTGGCCATAGCGTCAGTCGTCAGCTGTAGCGTGTTAACTAAGCTGTGGTTCTATGTATAGTACGTTGTATTTTTTTCATGCAATTTTTTTTATTTCATTCAAGTTTTAAAGTTACTAAGCTGTAAAATAAAAGTTTTCCTGAGTGGGAAGCGGAAGCGTGTTATTGTGCCCTTAGAGATGAAGTGGGATGTGATTAAATGCTTGAATAGAGGGGAAAACAATAAAAAAAAAGTGACTAGTGACTTGGATGTTGATGAAATGACAGTAGGTGACTGGAAGAGAAAGAGAGGGGAAATTAAAAAATGCTGTTTAGAAAAAGCTTTGGTAATGTGAAAATACAGAAAGAAAAACAATGAAGAAAGGAGAATTTGAAAAAACCACGCAAGCTCTGTTTTTGTGGTTTAGTCAGATGAGAGGAAAATGCAGCCCAATTTCTAGAGTGATATTACAAGCTAAGGCTTTAGAATTTCATAAGCATTTCAAAGAAGGGGAAGAAGAATGCATGGGTAGTGTTGGTTGGAGTTAAACAGTTAAACATTACTGGGGAGAAACTGTCAGCTTGTACTAAAGAAATAGATGGGTTTACCACTAAAGTCGCAAAGATTAAATAGGAAAAAGATTTAAGTCTCGATCAAATTTACAACTGTGATGAAACAGGCATAAAATATAAAATGCTTCTAACCAAAACACTTGCAGAGAGAATAAAAATCCGCACCAGGCTACAAGCGAAGCAGGGAGAGAGTGACAGTATTGCCCTGTTCAAATGCATCAGGTAGGCATAAACTTAAATTAACTCTCATTGGAAAATCAAAGAAATCCAGAGCCTTAAAAAATGTAAATTTAAATAATCTACCAGTTAACTATAGAAACCAAAGAAGCACATGGTTGAATTCAATTTTGTTTAAAAAATGGTTTCATGAAGACTTTGTTTCCAGCGTGATAAATTTTTTTGAATGAGAAAAGACTTCTACCTAAAGCACTTCTAATACTAGACAATGCTCCATCCCACCCAGATGAAAATGAACTAGTTTTTGGTGACATCAGGGCTCTTTTTTTGCCTCCCAATGTCACTTCACTTATTCAGGCCCTAGATCAAAGTGTACTGGAGACTTTGAAACGAAAATACAGATGGCAACTTTTAAAAAAATCTCCTTGAAGACTTAGAGTATGGCAAAAGTGTTACTAAGGCCGTTAAAAAAATATAAAAGATGTTATTTACTGGTTGGCGGAAGCATGGGACGATGTAAAACCATCCACTCTGAATAAATGCTTGAACAATAAATTGTGCTCCCAAAATGAAACCACCCAGTAGGAGATGATGAACAAAGGTGAAACCGCTAAGGAAACACTTTTTGAATTAGCCAAAACCCTTCCTGATTTGGAGGCACTCACTTCAAACAATATTGAAGCGTGGATAAATAACGTACAGCAGAAAATGAATGATGGTATGATAGTGAAATTATTGAATGAAGGAAATTATGAAAGTGATGATGGGGAGGACAAAGATTGTACAGAAGTTGTAGAAAACATATCTTCTATGGAACGGTATGTCGAACAACAGGAAGGTACCACATCTGCTGATCTTATGTTGCTGAGGCTCCTAGGGAATGCAGCGGCAAAAAAGAGAGGAAAAGCAGCTAAACAAACAAATGACAGACTTTTTTGGAAAAGTTTAGAAGAAGAATTTTAAAAGTAGTATGAAATAAGTTAGATCGTCACAATCTTAAACCAGAAATAAATGTAGTGTAATTAATTTTTCCCCCTACGCCTCCTCTTAGTGCAAGAGGAAGTCAGTTTAAGAAGCGCGTAGCGATTAACAACTGGGTCGGGGAACACTTAACGCAAAGCATTTAATGTGCTACATTAACTTATGACAGGGTTTGAGAAAATCTAGTAAATTAAACATTGATTTTAGAATGAAGTTTAGTTTACGACATTCTACTTTAATGACAAAATAAACTATGAGAATAAAGTGGAAATGTCGACTTTAATCTCGACATAAACGGCAAGAATAAAGTAGAAATGTCGACTTTAATCTCGACATAAACGGCAAGAATAAAGTAGAAATGTTGACTTTAATCTCGACATCATAAAGTTTTGTTTTTTTTTTTTTCTTCACCGTGGCCCTAATACTCTTCCGTAGGGCTATACCACAAATAGCATTAAAAATGCAAGTTGCAGTTTTATTATTTATGTATTTTTGCCACCCCCTTGAAAACTATCACTTAATGGGGCCATGCAAACCTGTATTAATACTTGTGTGCACATTAAAATGTTTTTTTTTGTACAATGTACAATTCTCATGACAGTGGAATAGGTTATTCTTAGCCAGTAATTGCAGTGGAAAATAATAAAAATAATGCGTTTTATTTATAGGGGCACTTTACATTAGCAGAAAATCTCAAAGTGCAACATAAAAAGTTTAAACAAAGGCAAAGCAAGATAAAAACAGAGATAAAACAACAATAATTATAGCTTTCTTGTTAACAAGCTTTCCTAAATAGAAAAGGCTTTAGCTGTTTTTTTTTAAAACAGCCCACAATCTACTGTGTTCTTAGGCTCACTGTAGTGCATTCCAGAGCCGTGGAGCAGCGGCTACAAGGGCTCAGTCTCCCATTGTATGAAGTTTGGTCACAGGGATGCGAAGGCGGTAGGTATTTGTAAAACAGAGGTTTCTTGTAGTGGATTTTAGTATAAGGAGTTCTTTAAGATACTGTGGAGCATTTCCATGGATACACTGGTGAGTAAACAAACAGAGTTTGTATTCGATATGAAGATGGATAGGGAGCCAGTGAAGTGATCGAAGGATTTGTGAAATGTGTTCATATTTCCGGAAAATGTGGTTAACATCCACTCATGCATAGGAAAAAAATACCGTCCAATACCGTGAAACTGGTATAATTTTGAAAAATACTGTGATATAGAATTTTGGTCATACCGCCCAGCACTAATATATTATACACACACACACATACAGTCATATGAAAAAGTTTGGGAACCCCTTTCAGCCTGCATAATAATTTACTCTACTTTCAACAAAAACATAACAGTGGTATGTCTTTCATTTCCTAGGAACATCTGATTACTGGGGTGTTTTCCGAACAAAGATTTTAGTGAAGCAGTATTTAGTTTTATGAAATTAAATCAAATGTGAAAAAACTGGCTCTGTAAAAATTTGGCTACCCTTGTAATTTTGCTGATTTGAGTGCATGTAACTGCTCAATACTGATTACTTGCAACACCAAATTGGTTGGATTAGCTCATTAAGCCTTGAACTTCATAGAGAGGTATGTCCAATCATGAGAAAAGGTATTTAAGGTTGTTAATTGCAAGTTTTGCTTCCCTTTGACTCTCCTCTGAAGAGTGACAGCATGGGATCCTCAAAGCAACTCTCAAAAGATCTGAGAACAAAGATTGTTCAGTATAGTGGTTTAGGGGAATGCTACAAACAGCTCAGAGGTTTAAACTGTCAGTTTCAACTGTAAGGAATGTAATCTGGAAATGAAAGGCCACAGGCACAGTTGCCGTTAAACCCAGGTCTGGCAGGCTAAGCAAAATACAGGAGCGGCATATGCGCAGGATTGTGAGAATGGTTACAGACAACCCACAGATCACCTCTAAAGACCTGCAAGAACATCTTGCTGCAGATGGTGTATCTGTACATCGTTCTACAATTCAGCACAATTTGCACAAAGAACATCTGTATGGCAGGGTGATGAGAAGGAAGCCCTTTCTGCACTCACGCCACAAACAGTGTCGCTTGTTGTATGCAAATGCTCATTTAGACAAGCCAGATTCATCTTGGAACAAAGTGCTTTGGACTGATGAGACAAAAATTGAGTTATTTGGTCATAATAAAAAGCGCTTTGCATGGCGGAAGAAGAACACCGCATTCCAAGAAAAACACCTGGTACCTGCTGTCAAATTTGGTGGAGGTTCCATCATGCTGTGGGGCTGTGTGGCTAGTTCAGGGACTGGGGCCCTTGTTAAAGTCGAGGGTCGCATGAATTCAACCTAATATCAACAAGTTCTTCAGGATAATGTTCAAGCATCAGTCAAAAAGTTGAAATTACGCAGGGATTGGATATTCTAACAAGACAATGACCCAAAATACAGTTCGAAATCTACAAAGGCATTCATGCAGAGGGAGAAGTACAGTGTTCTGGAATGGCAGTCACAGTCCCCTGACTTGAATGTCATCGAAAATCTATGGGATGATTTGAAGCACGCTGTCCATGCTCGGCAGCCATCAAATTTAACTGAACTGGAGAGATTTTGTACTGACGTGAGTGGTGTTTTGAGGCAATGGAACTGGAAATTCTATGATCTGGAGGGATAAAAGCTGACACACAAACGCTGGTGAATCTGCCTTCTTCGTATCTTACCATTACTTGATTTTTTTTTTTTTTTTTATTCACTTTTATTGAGTGTTCCTGCTCATGCTGAATTAGTATGCGCCTTATGGTCTATTATGTCAAAAAAAAAACAAACAAACAAAAAAAAAACAGACATAGTTATATATGATACAGTCCTGATCAAAAGTTTAAGACGACTTGAAAAATGGCAAAAAATCATATTTTGCATGGTTGGATCTTAACAAGGTTCCAAGTACAGTAATCCCTCCTCCATTGTGGGGGTTGCGTTCCAGAGCCACCCGTGAAATAAGAAAATCCGCGAAGTAGAAACCATATGTTTATATGGTTATTTTTATATTGTCATGCTTGGGTCACAGATTTGCGCAGAAACACAGGAGGTTGTAGAGAGACAGGAACGTTATTCAAACACTGCAAACAAACATTTGTCTCTTTTTCAAAAGTTTAAACTGTGCTCCATGACAAGACAGAGATGACGGTTCAGTCTCACAATTAAAAGAATGCAAACATATCTTCCTCTTCAAAGGAGCAAACAAATCAATAGGGCTGTTTGCTTTTAAGTATGCGAAGCACCGCGGCACAAAGCTGTTGAAGGCGGCAGCTCACACCCCCTCCGTCAGGAGCAGAGAGAGAGAGAGACAGATAAAAAAATCAATATGTGCCCTTCGTGCTTTTAAGTATGCGAAGCACCGTGCTGCATGTTGCTTCACAAAGCAGCTGCACAGAAGGTAACCAACGTGAAGATAATCTTTCAGCATTTTTAGACGAGCGTCCGTATCGTCTAGGTGTGTGAACAGCCCCCCTGCTCAATCCCCCTACGTCAGGATCAGAAAAAGTCAGCGCGAGAGAGAGAGAGAGAGAGAGAGAAAAAAGTAAGCTGGGTAGCTTTTCAGCCATCTGCCAATAGCGTCCCTTGTATGAAATCAACTGGGCAAACCAACTGAGGAAGCATGTACCAGAAATTAAAAGACCCATTGTCCGCAGAAATCTGCGAACCAGCAAAAAATCCACGATATATATTTAAATATGCTTACATATAAAATCCGCGATGGAGTGAAGCCGTGAAAGGCGAAGCGCGATATAGCGAGGGATCACTGTAGAGCTTTAACATGCAACAAGAAGAAATGGGAGTGAGACAAAACAGTTTTTGAGCATTCAATTAATTGAAAATAACGATTAAATTGAAACAGGCTGTTTTACAGCTGATCAAAATTTTAGGACCACATGCCTTTAAAAGGCCAAATCTGTGCAAAGATGTGGATTCATTGTCATTTTCTGTCAGGTAGTCACACGTTCTGATGGCAAAGGCAAAAAAAAACTCTCCCTTTTTGAACGTGGTCGGGTTGTTGAACTGCATAAGCAGGGTCTCTCACAGCGCGCCATCGCTGCTGAGGTGGGACGCAGTAAGACAGTCATTTGGAATTTCTGAAATGATCCTGAGTGTTATGGAACAAAAAAGTCAAGTGGAAGACCCAAAAAAATTTCACCAGCACTGAGCCGGAGGATCCAATTGGCTGTCCGTCAAGACACTGGACGATCCTTGACCCAAATTAAGGCCATTACTGGTGCTGACTGCAGCCCCATAACCATCAGACGGCATCTGAGACTGAAGGACTTCAAAAACAAAAAACGTCTTCAAAGACCTTGTCTCCTTGAACGCCACAGAACTGCTCGTTTGGACTTTGCAAGAGAGCACCAAACATGGGACATTCAAAGGTGGAAGAAAGTTTTATTCTCTGATGAGAAAAAATTTAACCTTGATGGTCCTTATGGTTTCCAACGTTACTGGCATGACAAGCAGATCCCACCTGAGATGTTTTCTACGTGCCACAGTGGAGGGGGCGCCATAATGGTCTGGGGTGCTTTTTCCTTCAGTGAAACAATGGAGCTTCAGGAAGTGCAGGGGCGTCAAACGGCCGCTGGCTATGTCCAGATGTTGCAGAGAGCATTCCTCATGACTGAGGGCCCTTGTCTGTGTAGTAACGACTGGGTTTTTCAACAGGACAACGCTACAGTACACAATGCCCGCAGGACAAGGGATTTCTTCCAGGAGAATAACATCACTTTTTTGGCCCATCCTGCTTTTTCAAGTGGTCTTAAACTTTTGATCAGGACTGTATAAATGATGCCCATATGCTTATGTCTGAAATGTGTCGTTTTTGAACTTTCTGCGAGTGGTTCTTACCACTTGGAGAAATGTTCACACTCACCTCATGGAAACGCTTGCATTAAGCATGCCGCAACGAATTTTTGAAGTGATCAACAATAATGGTGGAGCTACTCAGTACTGAGTTCATGTTTGGAAGTTTGATTTCTGTTTTAGGGGGGGTTTACGGGTTTTTTTGGAGGTGTGGTCTTAAACTTTTGATCAGTTGTAAAACAGCCTGTTTCAGTTTAATCGTTGTTTTCATTAAATTGCATGCTCAACAAATGTTTTGTCTCACTCCCATTTCTTCTTGTTGCATGTTGAAGCTCTACTTGGAACCTTGTTAAGATCCAACCATGCAAAATATGATTTTTTGCCATTTTTCAAGTGGTCTTAAACTTATGATCAGGACTGTATTTGCAGTCTACAGTTACTCCCAGTTTCAAATAAAAACTAACAGCGTCAGATCCCTAGGGCGGTAGTATGTATTGTGATCATGGCTGAGAGAATAAAAGTGGAAAAAAAAAAAAAAAAAAACGGTAAATTTTACAAGCCCTATAAATGTACACCATCTGTTACAGACGCAAACCAAATGTGTGCACTGTATAATATTAATAATAAGAGCAGCTCACTACTGAAAACGGCAAATATAGGAGGCAGTTGGGATCGAACCGGGGGCTCTTGATTACAAGTCGGCAAATCTTAACGCTACGCCACAGAAGCTGTTGTATTGTCTTTCAACCTTTTGTGAAAGTGTTTATTTGATCTTTGGACTTCAGGCTTCACACATTATATAGTTTATACTAACATTTTGTCATTTACTACTAAAATATGAAAAACGTTTGTTTTAACAATGTGTTTACACAGATCATTGTAGAAACGGAACACACATGAAATGCATGTGTCCCAAATAACAATCTATTATTTCCACTCTAAAACTCCAGCACTTCACTCCCAGATAATCAATCAAGGCATGAGCTGGGAGATCTTTGTGCACATTCTGCGGTGTTGGGGGAAGGAATAGCAGGCTGCTTGCTGCTTGTCTTAATCGGCACATTTACAGGACAAAAGACCCTGATGGAGAGGTGCGAATGGATTTAAGGTGGGCCGGATCTATTAATTTTTTCGTAGGCTCTGGTAATTCTAGTGTTAAGATGGGTTCCCAAACTTTTTTTCATATATGTATATGTATATGTGTATGTGTATATGTATATATGTTGTGCCGGGTGCCCCTTCTACTTATGTTCTGGGGGAGCAGCCATGGGCTCCTCAGTACCTCCCCTGGGACATTTGGTGGCAGCGTCCTTGGTTGACAATGGTGCCTCAGTTTCCCACAGGGTTCCATGGGAGATGGAGTTCTCCACAACCCTGTGGGGATCTGGGGTGGCCGCCAGGGGGGTGCTGCATAGATCTTGGAGCCAACTTGGATACCTCTACAGCCCCTCCTGGAAGTGCAATTAACAACAGGTGATCAAGCACCTGGAGCACTTCCAGGTGGGCTATAAAAAGGGCCAGCATCCACTACTCATGATCCAGAATCGGGAGGAAGAGGACGAGGTTGCCTGGGAGGAGTGGTGGTGCCTTCAAGGTGGAGAGTTGTGTTTATATTAAGTGCTTTTGGGACTGTTGTGGCTGGGGTGTTCAAGGGGAAAACATGCCCTCCAGCTAAAGAAAATAAAGTCTGTGTTTGGATTTTACACGTGCCTCTATGTCAATCTGTGCCAGGTCAGGCGCTATATAGCGCCTTTATCACAATGTGTATATATATGTGTGTGTATATATGTGTATATATGTATAATTTTATATATATATATATATATATATATATATATATATATATATATATATAATATTGTGTGTGTGTGCGTGCGTGTGTGTGACTGGTGTCCCAGTAGATTTTCTGTCCTTGATGGTTGGCGATTGCGGCAATCCCTCAAGACGGCTGCTCCTCTGCTCTCTATTCCTACCACATAATGGCGGCTGCTACATGCTGAATCTGTCTTAGTTGTGAGCTGGCTCCCTGTTAAACAGTAAACCAATGGCAAAGAAACAGTTGCACTTCGTTATCCCCGCCTAAACTGTATTACAATGGGAAACAAACACACAATTAACTGGCCTTTTGCAGGATCAGCTCTGGCTTTGCTCTTTTAAAGCATAACATGCTTCCCAATTGATGCTTAGAACATTTAAAGGGCTGAGCCCCGGCCAGCCAAATGGTCACTCTTCTGCCCTCTCTGCCCCAGCCACTGCCCTGAGACAGTGAACCTGCTCAACGAAGAAGACTTTATATTCTTTTTTAAGCTGAAGGGTGGAGCCGGTTGTCATCATTTGCCTGTTGCTACCTGTGCACTCATGTGTCGAAGATAACCTCCTGCAGAGTAAACTCTTCCTACCTGTCAAAGTTAATATTCCTTGGAAACCCTGTCTCCTGTGCAACTCCGTGACCCAAGCTTGACAAAATCGATATACAGTTAGGTCCATAAATATTTGGACAGACTTTTTTTCTAATTTTGGTTCTGTACATTACCACAATGAATTTTAAATGAAACAACTCAGATGCAATTGAAGTGCAGACTTCCAGCTTCAATTCAGTGGGGTGAACAAAACGATTGCATAAAAAATGTGAGCAACTAAAGCATTTTTTTAACATGGTCCCTTCATTTCAGGGGCTCAAAAGTAATTGGACAAATTAAATAACTGGAAATAAAATGTTAATTTCTAATACTTGGTTGAAAACCCTTTGCTGGCAATGACAGCCTGAAGTCTTGAACTCATGGACATCACCAGATGCTGGGTTTCCTCCTCTTTAATGCTTTGCCAGGCCTTTACTGCAGCGGCTTTCAGTTGCTGTTTGTTTGTGGGCCTTTCTGTCCAAAGTTTAGTCTTCAACAAGTGAAATGTATGCTCAATTGGGTTAAGATCAGGTGACTGACTTGGCCATTCAAGAATTTTCCACTTCTTTGCTTTAATAAACTCCTGGGTTGCTTTGGCTGTATGTTTTGGGTCATTGTCTATCTGTATCATGAAATGCCGCCCAATCAATTTGACTGCATTTAGCTGGATTTGAGCAGACAGTATGTCTCTGAACACCTCAAAATTCATTCGGCTGCTTCTGTCCTGTGTCACATCATCAATAAACACTAGTGTCCCAGTGCCACTGGCAGCCATGCACACCCAAGCCATCACACTGCCTCCACCGTGTTTTACAGATGATGTGGTATGCTTTGGATAATGAGCTGTTCCACGCCTTCTCCATACTTTTTTCTTGCCATCATTCTGGTAGAGGATGATCTTGGTTTCATCTGTCCAAAGAATGTTTTTCCAGAACTGTGCCGGCTTTTTTAGATGTTCTTTAGCAAAATCCAATCTAGCCTTTGTATTCTTGAGGCTTATGAGTGGCTTGCACCTTGCAGTTTACCCTCTGTATTTACTTTCATGCAGTCTTCTCTTTATGGTACACTTGGATATCGATACGCCTACCCCCTGGAGAGTGTTGTTCACTTGGTTGGCTATTGTGAAGGGGTCTCTCTTCACCATGGAAATGATTCTGCGATCATCCACCACTGTTGTCTTCTGTGGAAGTCCAGGTCTTTTTGCGTTTCTGTGTTCACCAGTGCATTGTCTTTCTTTCTCAGTATGTACCAAACTGTAGATTTTGCCACTCGTAATATTGTAGCAATTTCTCGGATGGGTTTTTTCTGATTTCGCAGCTTAATGATGGCTTCTTTCACCTGTATGGAGAGCTCCTTTGACCGCATGTTGTCTGTTCACAGCAAAATCTTCTACATGCAAGCACCACACCTCAAATCAACTCCAGCCCTTTTATCTGCTTAATTGATAATGACATAACGACGGACTTGCCCGCACCTGTCCATGAAATAGCCTTTGAGTCAATTGCCCAATTACTTTTGAGCCACTGAAATGAAGGGATAATGTTTAAAAAAACGCTTTAGTTGCCTCACATTTTTATGCAATTGTTTTGTTCACCCCACTGAATTAAAGCTGAAAGTCTGCACTTCAACAGCATCTGAGTTGTTTCATTTAAAATTCATTGTGGTAATGTACAGAACCAAAATTAGAAAAAAGTTGTCTCTGTCCAAATATTTATGGACCTAACTATATATGCTATGAATGCCGACGACCACGTCATTTATGGAGAGAATGTCCATGGGGAACCAGGGAGGTTGTTAAAAGCAAACAATGTCACAATATCTCCCTGCAGTTCTCCTGTTCTTGTTTTGTAGGACAAAGCCACAGTCCAGTCACTGCAGACAGCCCCTCCTGGAGAAAGACAACCCTCGCGGGACTGGCCGCTTCGCCATTCGGTGTTCAGCTGAGGGAGGGGCAATGTGACAGACGGCTGGCAGCTCAGCCTGGCTGGGACATCCCTATAATGGAAAGATGAGGGAAAACAACGATTTTTGGACACTGCCTCCCCCAAAAACACTAGATGGCAGCTCTCCTGGAGTGTAGCAGTGCCCCGGATTCCCAAAGGGCAGAGTTCGGTTTCTCAGCCCTGTTGAGTGTCGTGGGTGCCGCCAGGGGGTGCTGTGAAAGGACCTGATGAGTCATGCTTCCCTTATAGCCCGGACGTACTAGGAAGTCACAAGGAGAGAAGCCCCGAAGTTGTTCTGGGCTGATTAACGACCTGGAATTCTCCATATGACCCAGAGGTGCTGGCAGGTCACGTGGGAGGAAGAAAAGAAGCACTTCGGGGTCAAGGACTATTTAAAAGACTGCTCTACCTAGCTTTCAATTGTATTACTGGGCAGCAAATATACAAGCTATTAAAATGTGGACATGGACACAAATAGATGAACATACACAGGCTTGGTCCGCAATATAAATAAAATCCTGCAGTACTTCTTTATATTCCTTGCTTTGTACCCCAATAAATGCAAGTTATCGTCAATATACTAACAACCCAGTTGTGCTTCACTCACTCAGAATATAGAACCAATGGAGGAAGCATTTTAAGATAAATAAGCTTTTATCTGTGGCACCTCTGCAGGAGAACCACATTTTTCCCTCCTCTCAAACATATGCCGTTTTTAATGTCTGGAAAACATTTGGGATTAAATCACTTAGAGATCTGTTCATAGACAATGTTTTTGCATCCTTCGAACAGTTACATTGCAAATATAACTTTCCAGCAACACATTTCTTTCACTA
>NC_041396.2:123296198-123308698 GCF_900747795.2 Erpetoichthys calabaricus
TATGGAACCACACCGGCACTGGCATTTGTTCTCAGCGCCCGAAGTTGAGTACTTGAATAGGCGAGTCTCGGCGTGTAAAAATCCATGCCCATGTTGTAAAAGTAAGTGTGTCCAGGGAACGAATCCACATAAAATAAAGTGGTAGGAGTGATCAATAAATAAAAATAGAAAAATAAAAGTAGAAAAAATACACATATATATACAGTCATACACGGAGCTGCTGAAAAGGCTGCCACTCTCGGCGGCGCCGGATGTCAAATGTAGCAACTGTGTAACCTAACGGATGTGTATATATATATATATATATATATATATATATATATATATATATATATATATATATATGTGTGTATACATATTAATAAAAGGCAAAGCCCTCACTGACTCACTGACTGACTGACTGACTCATCACTAATTCTCCAACTTCCCGTGTAGGTGGAAGGCTGAAATTTGGCAGGCTCATTCCTTACAGCTTACTTACAAAAGTTAGGAAGGTTTCATTTCGAAATTCTACGCGTAATGGTCATAACTGGAACATATTTTTTGTCCATATACTCTAATGGAGGAGGCGGAGTCACATATCGCGTCATCACGCCTCCTACGTAATCACGTGAACTAAAAACAAGGAAGAGATTTACAGCACGAGTCAAACGCGGGAATGAAGGTAAATGACGTTAATTTTTGACTGTCTTTTAATACTGTGTAAGCATACATATTAACACATGTGCAATTAAACGTGTGCATTTACAGGGTGATTTCTCAGGCTTAAAAGCTCGCCTTTTATCAAACGCGGGAACAAAGGTAACTAACGTTGTTCACTGTCTTTTAATACTGTGTAACCATACATATTTACACATGTGCAATTAAACGTGTGCATTTACGGGGTGATTTCTCAGGCTTAAAAGCTCGCCTTTTATCAAACGCGGGAACAAAGGTAACTAACGTTGTTCACTGTCTTTTAATACTGTGTAACCATACATATTTACACGTGCAATTAAACGTGTGCATTTACGGGGTGATTTCTCAGGCTTAAAAGCTCGCCTTTTACTAAAAAGGTAAATGCAAAACTATTTTCAATCATTCTATGATCTGCTTCTCACAACTGAAGGCACCGTGGCTGATGTTACGTCACTTGCTGTCCAACCATAAGCGTTACCTGGTAGGTAACCGGACACTCACTTCACTCCCTTTCGGGAATCGAAGCTCTGAGGTTTTCTTTTGTTCTTAATTAAAATTTAAAAGCAATACTTCACCGCTGCTAAGCCCCTCTAGCGCTGGCGTCCGAGGTTCGATTACCGTAAGCAAGTGCAGTGAGTGTGTAATTACATTCACGGCATTCGTAGTCTGATTCACAATCTGATTGTATGGGTGGTTACCTACGAGGTAACGCTTATACTTGGCCACCAAGTCAGGTCGAAGTGATCACTCGAGTAAAGGCAGCTTCACAATAAAACAGATCCTTAACAAACTGTTATTAGTATATTTTCCCTCAATTTAAAAACGTTTTATTTTCTTCTTAATAAAAATTTAAAAGCGGTACTTCGCCGGTGCGAAGCGCGTTGATTTGACCGACTGACACATACAGACATATTCATGAGTGCAGGTACTTCGGAAAGAAAGCACCGTGTAAACCTAAAGTTTAAATTAAGTTCATAGACCTATAAAAGGTTGCCATTCATTTGAGGCAAGATTGCTTTTCTTCTGTACAACTATACGTTGCATTCTCAAGAGTGTGCTTGCACTGCTTCAGATATATATGTATATATATATATATATATATATGTATGTCTATATATAAATATGTAAGCTTATAAGTACTGCCTTACTTCTCTTAAAGAAAGGAAGATGTAATGATACTTGATTTAAACGATTCCATGTCTTCCTGGGTTTGTGTAGCTTATTGTCAATATCTTTACACCTGTTTTTAACACTTATTTACTGAAATGGGCTTTCACGAAAAAAGTTAGGGCTTTGCTACAGGATACACCCTCCACAAGTTAAGCAAGTAAAAATAAAATATATATTTCTGTTTTATTTAAACCTTTTAAGTTCGCATGCATAGCCCCATTTGGCTGTTTAATTTTTTTTTTTCTTTCTTCAGTAATATTTAATCTCCTTAAAGAAAAAACATATCCATTTTATTTTTTTTGTACCTCTTTAGTAATATTTTAGTGTAAAAGGATAACCAGTATTTAAACCTTTTATGTTACTTTATACATTTATTTTACACAATGTTGAAAAATTAATAAGAAAGCTACATATTTTGGCAGCTGCTGCTTTCTTTTTCAATGAAATGAAAAAAGCTCTCCAAGACAAAACGTCAATGAAGAACAAACAGTTTGCACTATCTAAAAAGGAGAAACCCTCATTTATAAAACTTTGCTGCAGATGACTTAGCTTATTCTCAATATCTTTACACGTTTGTGTATATGTAGATATGTATATATATATGTATATGTGTGTCTGTGTGTGTATATTATATATATAAAAGACAGCAACACTCATAACAATGACAACACAATTACATTGACAATCATGTTACGTTATTTTTAAAATGTTTCCTTTTTTTTTTTTTCATAACCTCTTTAACACACTACTTCTCCGCTGTGGGTATTTTGCTAGTATACCAATAAAAGGCAAAGCCCTCACTGACTGACTGACTCACTCATCACTAATTCTCCAACTTCCCGTGTAGGTAGAAGGCTGAAATTTGGCAGGCTCATTCCTTACAGCTTACTTACAAAAGTTTGGCAGGTTTCATTTCGAAATTCTACGCGTAATGGTCATAACTGGAACCTGTTTTTTGTCCATATACTCTAATGGAGGAGGCGGAGTCACGTATCGCGTCATCACGCCTCCTACGTAATCACGTGAACTAATAACAAGGAAGAGATTTACAGCACGAGTCAAACGCGGGAACGAAGGTAAATGACGTTAATTTTTGAGTGTCTTTTAATACTGTGTAAGCATACATATTAACACATGTGCAATTAAATGTGTGCATTTACGGGGTGATTTCTCAGGCTTAAAAGCTCGCCTTTTATTAAAAAGGTACATGCTAACTGTTTTCATTCTGAAGGGCACAAACCACGTTAGATTTCAGCCGTTAAACGCGCAAAAATGTCGGTACACCAGATAAGTAAGCGCAACATATTATCAGTTGTATTGTATGCTTACAATACATATAGAAATGTGTTAATCGTTAACTAATAGTATGGGATGGTGTCGCGCCTTGATTTAAACAATTCCATGTCTTGGTGGGTTTGCGTAGCGTGTAAGCATACATATTAACACATGTGCAATTAACTCTTTTAGGGCGGATGTCGACTTTTGTCGACAGGAGGGGTTGAAGGCGAATGTCGACAAAAGTCGACATCCAGGGATAGGGGGCGACAATCAGCTGTTAATGGCGACAAATCTCACTGTCACGTCACAGGCATTCCCTCTGTGCTTGGAGGAATGCTAGACTCGTTGACTCGGCAAATAAACATTGCGTGATTTGCGAAATGTAAACAATGGCAAGATGGCACCGACATGTGAAAAGGCAGCGAAGCAAGTACAGAAAAGAAAACACTCGGCAGATGATGTTTTATGCATTATCGCGGAGTCGGACTCTTGATTTTTCACAATCGGACTTTATTGGCAGTGATCAGGAGATCGCGCAAGAAAGTTAGAAGCAGGCATCAGCTGATCAGACACCAGCCGATGCCGCGCCAGCGGATCTGCTGCCAGTTGAGTGCCTTCGCGCAGCCGATGCATCTACGGCAAGGTTCGCATGGGATAAATACACAGACATTGATCCGTTGAGAGCCGATCTGGCTACCGGAGTTTACAAGACGGCATGGCTTGCTGTTGGACACGACAGATCACCAGCTGCTGTACTTCAGGCTGCTCTCTCCTGATGCTGCTTTTCAGCTACTGTCAGACAAGACAAACAGGTAGGCAGAGATTTTTTTTGAATCGCGGGCTGCGTTTGCATCGCATTCTTGTTTTTCAAAGTGGAAACCCACAACGAAAGACGAGATGAAGCGCGCTGTGGCATTACAAATAGAGATGGGACAGAACTGGTGATATAACTTCAGGGAGCATTGGTCCAAACGTGTTTTGTCCCCTGGTGGCTTAGGTACGTGCTGCTGCAAAGTTTTATTCACTTCTGTAATAAACAGAAGCAAATCCCATGGGGTGAGCCAGGCTATAATGCCATACATAAAGTTCATAAAGGTGACAATACGGTTTTCATGCAGACAGAAAACTTGGTGGCAGTGGCATGGCACGATGGCAAATGGGTGACTTGTCTCTCTACAGTACACACTAACAATATATGTGAGAAAATGCAGCAACAGACAATTGAAAAATAGACACCAAAGCAACACATATTGTAAGGAGTGCAATGTGGCAATGACTGAAATTGGCTGCTTTGAGCGAGATCAGACTTTGCTGTGTAAAATGTATGTGATATGTATGTGAAATCCTAGAGTATGCAGGCTCATACAACATGCAAGACAGTAACATTTGTCAAAAGTAAATATTTTTTGTTGATTTGATATGTTAAACAATTGCTTTGTGTTCTTTTTTAAAAAATGTTAGTTTTTGGAAAAATATTCAGCCCTGGGAGAAAAGAAACAAAAAAAAAATTAGCCCTAAAAGAGTTAAACGTGTGCATTTACGGGGTGATTTCTCAGGCTTAAAAGCTCGCCTTTTATTAAAAAGATAAATGCAAACTGTTTTCATTCTGAAGGGCACAAACCACATTGGATTTCAGCCGTTAAACAAGCAAAAATGTCGGTACACCAGATAAATAAGCGCAACATATTATCAGTTGTATTGTATGCTTACAATACATATAGAAATGTGTTAATCGTTAACTAATATTATGGGATGGTGTTTTTCGACTCGCGCCTTGATTTAAACGATTGCATGTCTTGGTGGGTTTGCGTAGCTTATTGTCAATATCTTTACACCTCTTTTTAAGACTTAATTTAAAAAAGGTTTTCTTTTCTTCTTAATTAAAATTTAAAAGCAATACTTCACCGCTGCGAAGCCCCTCTAGCGCTGACGTCCGAGGTTCGATTACCGTAAGCGAGTGCAGTGAGTGTGTACGCCTGATGATTCAAGAATAAGGCGTACCACTCATTTCACTCCCTTACGGAAATCGAACCTCGGACGTCAGCGCTAGAGGCAAAGCCCCTAAAATTGCGCCATGGCGTGTGGTTCATTTATTTGACAGCATGTAGATCCGGGTAATTACATTCACGGCATTCGTAGTCTGATTCACAATCTGATTGCATGGGTGGTTACCTACCAGGTAACTCTTATGGTTAGCCAGCAAGTCAGCTCGAAGTGATCACTCGAGTGAAGGCAGCTTCACAAAAAAAACGGATCCTTAACAAACTGTTATTGGTATATTTTCCCTCAATTTTAAAAGATTTTCTTTTCTTCTTAATAAAAATTTAAAAGCAGTACTTCGCCGGTGCGAAGCGCGTGGATTTGAGCGACTGACGCATACAGACATATTCATGAGTGCAAGTAGTTCAGAAAGAAAGCACCGTGTAAACCTAAAGTTTAAATTAAGTTCATAGACCTGCAAAAGGTTGCCATTGATTTGAGGCAAGATTGCTTTTCTCCTGTACAACTATACGTTGCATTCTTAACAGTAAGCTTGCACGGCTTGGTCATATTACAACCGGAGTGCTGAACTGACAACGTGGTATACAAACAGAACTATAACAATCGTAATAAACGAACAAAAAAAAAAGCGAAGAACCCTTGGATTTAATAAATAGGCTCCTTCCTTGGCGAAGCAAGGAAAAAGGAAGACCTTATATGGCATTCATTTATAAAACAGCGGAAAAGCTGTGTTAAGGCTGCTTCACAAAAAAACAGATCCTTAACAAATTGTTATTGGGATATTTTCCCTCAATTTAAAAAATTTTCTTAATAAAAATTTAAAAGCTGTACTTCGCGGGGATTTAGATATATATATATATATATATATATATATATATATATATATATATATATAGATATAGATGTATATAGAGATATAGATATATATAGATATACATATATAGATAGATATAGATATATATAGATATAGATATATATCTATATCTTTGTATGTCTATATATATATATATATATATATATATATATATATATATATATATATATATATATATATATATATATATATGTAATATCATAAGTACTGCCTTACTTCTCTTTAAGAAAGGAAGATGTAATGATACTTGATTTAAACGATTCCATGACTTGGTGGGTTTGCGTAGCTTAATGTCAATATCTTTACACCTGTTTTTAAGACTTATTGACTGAAACGGGCTTTCACGAAAAAAGTTAGGGCTTTGCTACAGGATACACCCTCCACAAGTTAAGGAAGTAAAAATAAAAGTATATATTTCTGTTTTATTTAAACCTTTTAAGTTCGTATGCATAGCCCCATTTGGCTGTTTTATTTTATTTTTTTCTTTCTTCAGTAATATTTAATCTCCTTAAAGAAAAAGAACATATGCATTTTACTTTTTTTGTATCTCTTTAGTAATATTTTAGTGTAAAAGGATAACCAGTATTTAAACCTTTTATGTTACTTTATCAAGTTATTTTACACAATGTTGAAAAATTAATAAGAAAGCTACATATTTTGGCAGCTGCTGCTTTAATTTTCAATGAAATGAAAAAAGCTCTCCAAGAGACAACCTCAATGAAGAAGAAACAGTTTGCACTATCTAAAAAGGAGAAACCCTCATTTATAAAGGTTTGCTGCAGATGACTTAACTGAAAATAAATGAATAGTTCCTATGTGTATAATACATATTTATCTATTTGACTTATGCCTTTATTCCAGCAACTTTCAACATCTGAGGTACAATTTGTTACATTACTTTTGTTTTTTGCAGCACAGGCAGGTGAAGTGACTTCCTCAGGGTCACATAGTGGTGTCAGTACCAGGATTTGAACTGACAAGCTCCAGGTTTGCTGAAATATTACTGAAGAAAGAAAAAAAACGAAAACGGGCAAATAGGGCTATGCATACAAATGTCCATCCATCCATTATCCAACCCGCTATATCCTAAATACAGGAGCCAATCCCTGCCAACACAGGGCACAAGGCAGGAAACAAACCCCGGGCAAGGTGCCAGCCCACCACAGGGCGCACAGACCCACACACCAGGGACAATTTAGAATCGCCAATGCACCTAACCTGCATGTCTTTGGACTGTGGGAGGAAACCGGAGTACCCGGAGGAAACCCAGACAGACACGGGGAGAACATTCAAACTCCACGCAGGGAAGCGAACCCGGGTCTCCTAACTGGCACCTTTCACTGAGCCACCATGCCACCCGCATACAAACTTAAAAGGTTTAAATAAAACAGAAATATATACCTTTATTTTTACTTCCTTAACTTGTGGAGGGTGTATCCTGTAGCAAAGCCCTAAGTTTTTTCATGAAAGCCCCTTTCAGTCAATAAGCCTTAAAAACAGGTGTAAAGCTAAACTTGCAGCACCGCTATTCAATTACACTTGCCTAACACCTCTCCTAAGGGGAAATACTGTGGGATCTGGGCATCAGTTAAAACACCAATCATAGGCCCGATTAGAAAGCGGGAAGCTGTGATTTGTCGTCTCCCTCCCATGTAACAATCACAGCCCGTGTTATAACGCACTATGTATGTACAGTGGTGTGAAAAACTATTTGCCCCCTTCCTGATTTCTTATTCTTTTGCATGTTTGTCACACAAAATGTTTCTGATCATCAAACACATTTAACCATTAGTCAAATATAACACAAGTAAACACAAAATGCAGTTTGTAAATGGTGGTTTTTATTATTTAGGGAGAAAAAAAAATCCAAACCTACATGGCCCTGTGTGAAAAAGTAATTGCCCCCTGAACCTAATAACTGGTTGGGCCACCCTTAGCAGCAATAAATGCAATCAAGCGTTTGCGATAACTTGCAATGAGTCTGTTACAGCGCTCTGGAGCAATTTTGGCCCACTCATCTTTGCAAAATTGTTGTAATTCAGCTTTATTTGAGGGTTTTCTAGCATGAACCGCCTTTTTAAGGTCATGCCATAGCATCTCAATTGGATTCAGGTCAGGACTTTGACTAGGCCACTCCAAAGTCTTCATTTTGTTTTTCTTCAGCCATTCAGAGGTGGATTTGCTGGTGTGTTTTGGGTCATTGTCCTGTTGCAGCACCCAAGATCGCTTCAGCTTGAGTTGACGAACAGATGGCCGGACATTCTCCTTCAGGATTTTTTGGTAGACAGTAGAATTCATGGTTCCATCTATCACAGCAAGCCTTCCAGGTCCTGAAGCAGCAAAACAACCCCAGACCATCACACTACCACCACCATATTTTACTGTTGGTATGATGTTCTTTTTCTGAAATGCTGTGTTCCTTTTACGCCAGATGTAACGGGACATTTGCCTTCCAAAAAGTTCAACTTTTGACTCATCAGTCCACAAGGTATTTTCCCAAAAGTCTTGGCAATCATTGAGATGTTTCTTAGCAAAATTGAGATGAGCCCTAATGTTCTTTTTGCTTAACAGTGGTTTGCGTCTTGGAAATCTGCTATGCAGGCCGTTTTTGCCCAGTGTCTTTCTTATGGTGGAGTTGTGAACACTGACCTTAATTGAGGCAAGTGAGGCCTGCAGTTCTTTAGACGTTGTCCTGGGGTCTTTTGTGACCTCTCGGATGAGTCGTCTCTGCGCTCTTGGGGTAATTTTGGTCGGCCGGCCACTCCTGGGAAGGTTCACCACTGTTCCATGTTTTTGCCATTTGTGGATAATGGCTCTCACTGTGGTTCGCTGGAGTCTCAAAGCTTTAGAAATGGCTTTACAACCTTTACCAGACTGATAGATCTCAATTACTTCTGTTCTCATTTGTTCCTGAATTTCTTTGGATCTTGGCATGATGTCTAGCTTTTGAGGTGCTTTTGGTCTACTTCTCTGTGTCAGGCATCTCCTATTTAAGTGATTTCTTGATTGAAACAGGTGTGGCAGTAATCAGGCCTGGGGGGTGGCTACGGAAATTGAACTCAGGTGTGATACACCACAGTTAGGTTATTTTTTAACAAGGGGGCAATTACTTTTTCACACAGGGCCATGTAGGTTTGGATTTTTTTTCTCCCTAAATAATAAAAACCATCATTTAAAAACTGCATTTTGTGTTTACTTGTGTTATATTTGACTAATGGTTAAATGTGTTTGATGATCAGAAACATTTTGTGTGAAAAACATGCAAAAGAATAAGAAATCAGGAAGGGGGCAAATAGTTTTTCACACCACTGTATGTATATATGTATATATGAAGAGTATGGATGGATGGATTTATGTGTGTGTGTTTATGTATGTGTATATATATGTTGATATGTGTATATATGTATATATATGTTATGTGTATATATACTGTATATGTATATATATGTATATGCTTACGATTCAAGCCACCAACGAACACCCCGAAAATGTCCCAGTTGAATGTGTGTCCTGTCGATTTAGTATGTGCATATATCAAAGATAGTGCGTCCTTTCTTCTGACGGCGTTGCGATGTTCCTGTACACGTGTTGAGATTTTTTTTGACGTTTGTCCTATGTATACAGTTGAGCAAGAATTGCATGGAATACTATAAACTGCGTTTCGTGTTTCGGCTGTCGATTTCTTGTTTTTAGCATTAAACAGGACCATGCGCAGATTGTTGGTGGTAAACTCACTGGAAATCAATATATGAACAACCCCCCAATCCGGAGTACACAACCTATCCAAAAGACGGCTCTCCACCACAAAACACAATATTCTCTCCAGAGGATTAAAATTCAATTATAAGGACGCATCTAACATGAACTTCCTCGGTTCGTTAGAACATATCTTAGCAACTGAAAAAATACCAACAGAACAGGCACAAGAAATAAGATGCAACGTCGCCAGCCAGCTACACACAAGGCAACCAACCACACGTATTCTGGCAAGTGAACAGAAAGCTCTAAGATCTTTACGGAATGAGAACAGCATTATTATTACACCAGCTGACAAAGGAGGCGCAACTGTTATCCTAGACAGAGAACAATACCCCACAGCTATGGAAGAAATGCTTTCGGACACTAATACTTATCAACAGCTAAATAACGACCCAACAAAAACCACACAGAATAAAATAAACTATACTCTGACCAAACTCCGAAATGGTAACCGCCTGGATGTACAGAACTTTCACAAAATGAAATCCAATGATGCTAACTGCCCGGAATTTTATGGACTCCCAAAAGTACACAAAACACCACTAAAATACAGACCAGTGGTTAGCTTAATAGGCGGACCATCATACAACTTGTCAAAAAGACTTTTCCAACTACTTAAACATTTAACGGATGACTCAGATTATTCCGTCAACAGCGCGGAGTCGGCATTACAGCGCTTGAATGACGTATCCATCGCAAGAGGACGAGATCATGGTCTCGTTTGATGTTATATCGTTATACACCATGATCCCGATCCAACTGGCCACAGAAACATTATTAATGAAACTGGATAGTGACCCCACCATAGAGACAAGAACCAAACTGTCCATCAAAGACATAATGCACCTAATATCACTTTGCCAAAAAACGCACTTTCATTTCAATGGCAAGTATTACACACAGAAAGAAGGCATGCCGATGGGATCACCGTTATCTGGACTCCTAGCTGAACTGGTAATGCAACGATTTGAAAACATAGCTTTATCCCAGATTACACCCAAAATTTGGATACGCTATGTAGACGACACATTCGTCATATTAAGAAAGAACCAGCTGAATGAGTTCTTCAATCATATTAACACAATATTCCCTGCAATCCAGTTCACAATGGAAAAAGAAAATAATCGACACATCAATTTCCTGGACATTTACATCAAAAGAAATAGTGACGCCACCCTGACCACAAGTGTTTACCGCAAACAATGCTACGCAGACAAGATTCTACACTTCGCCAGCAATCACCCGGTATCTCATAAACGGAGCTGCGTGAAAACCCTATTTAAACGAGTCCACACGCATTATAATACCAAGGAAACAAAAATTAATGAGAGACGCTATCTGTTTCAACTTTTCACCTCGAACTGATACTCAAAATAATTCATTAATCGGAGTCTACACAGCAGACGCCAAAGGAATCAGCATACAATCGATGTAAATCAGAACCCCCACCCCACCTGGCATTCACTCCCGTATCACCATAATGTGTCAGAAGGCACGGCACGCACCCTGACCAAGTGGGGCATCAAAATAGCACATAAACCCACCAACAATCTGCGCATGGTCCTGTTTAATGCTAAAAACAAGAAATCGACAGCCGAAACACGAAACGCAGTTTATAGTATTCCATGCAATTCTTCCTCAACTGTATACATAGGACAAACGTCAAAAAAAATCTCAACACGTGTACAGGAACATCGCAATGCCGTCAGAAGAAAGGACGCACTATCTTTGATATATGCACATACTAAATCGACAGGACACACATTCAACTGGGACAACGTAAAAGTAAAATTTAAGGCCAGTACAAAAAGCGCCACGGAGTTGGCCGAGTCTTGGCTATCAGATGAAAACGCCATCAACAGACACTTGGACATAAACCCAGCATATGCCAACTTAAGAAGGACATATGCACTTTAATTAAATGATACCCCCCCCCCCCCTTGATCATACTGACTTAGTCACCGCCAAACCCCCCATCCCCAACCCCAATACTGAATGTGTTGCTATATATTGCCTTTGATTCTTGTAAGTCTAAGCATTATCCTCTGATGAAGACACCTGATAGGGGTTGAAAGCTCAGGAATAAAACTATTTTATGATACGTGATTCGTTTTTTCTCCTTTTGTGGATCTCCAACTGCAAATATATACATATATACACACACACATATATATATATATATATATATATATATATATATATATACATATACATACATATATATATACACATATATATTGTGGCAGATTAAGGTCTCCATGACCCCTTGAACCCTCAGACTACACGTCAGACACCAGGTAAAAGTCCATATATAAATATTTATTATAATAATAGTGCACAAAGCACCCTCCTCTCCACAATACTCAATAATAAATCAATAATCAATAGTAATAAACTCAATCCTCCACTCCCAGACGCGTTGCCACCCTTCCACCCAGCTCAGCTAAATGTCTGGGCTTTCCCACAATCCTTTTATACACCCTGACCCGGAGGTGTTCCTGGCCAACCAGTCCACAGTTCCTTTTCCCTTCCGGGTCAGAGTAAACAGTCCTTTTCTTCACCCCGGGAGCACGTCGTTCCTTCCTGTCACGTGACCGTGACGTACTCCCGGGTTATAGGGCACATAAGAGTCCACGAGCCCCCTTACAGCGACTCCCGGTGGCCCCCTAGGTATCCAGCAGGGCTGTGTATAAAAACTACATAGTCCATGAGGCCCTGCTGTAACTCGGGGCACGTCCAC
>NC_041396.2:123313698-123331198 GCF_900747795.2 Erpetoichthys calabaricus
CCTATCTCTTGTGCAACTCTGTGACCCAAGCTTGACAATACCTGTATAAAAAATGGCAATTCTTAAGCTGCAAAAAATATTTTATTTGAAAATGAGATGTTAAATGTAACTTTTTTTAAATAGAAATACAGGTATGAATACAGAATGAAAAGGAGAATGTTGGGTGTATTTTTTTTACATTTCATAGAAATGCAGTTATGAAAATACAGGATGAAAACGAATTGTTAGATGAAGATGATGGCGCAATTCCAAAATGCGTTTGCCACATTTTTCTTCATTCCAGAATCAACTTTGAACAAGATTGTTCATTTTTTTTTTCAGCGTAAACTGACACAGTTTCTCCCTTTGAGAAGCGCTATGAAACAGCGAATGAACAGTACACTATCCACACAAAATACAACTACCCACATGGATGCTAGGTGGAGCACTGACTCAGAATTTGGCTATGTGTATGATGTTGTGCCTACATGCTCGCCAAGACTTGAAATCTCACAACAGACCGTCTCTTTCTTTAAAACAGCCTGTTGCAAGGTTCCAGAGACTCAGCACGGAAAGTGTAGGAGCAGCATTAAGTATTTTTTGCATCGCATTATTCTCTCCAGTGGCCATTTTAAGTCAAAAAAATATTAATTATACTGAGATTTACATTTTGTTAAAACGAGATTCGTTTAACATAATGTTCTATGAACGGTTTGTCTAGACCCACAAAAAGTATTCATTATTCTTAAAATTTTGTTACTTCAGTATTCGCTATAACATTGTTTAACCTGTATTTCTTATTTTTAGTAGAGATGGCAGATCCATCTGTTCTCACCATATCATCTGGGCCACATAGAGCATTGATTTTGGAGTTCCTCTGAGCCAAATTCTCAAATTGGCAGTGCAAGTTGCACAGCAAATGCAAGGAGCAAACAGTTTGTCTTGATGGTGAATTTTACAACCAAAGTAGAGCTCATGTGCTTTCTTAACACCTGTAAGCATGCTGTGCTTTCAAGGTTTCAGCAAACACTCACCACAAAAGTAACAGAATGTATCATGGCTGTTTTGACATTAATGAGATATTTTCTTCTGTAACAAATTGTGCTCTAGACAATAAATACCAAGTACACATACTTAAGTATACATACATACAAACTGATATCAACATGTTGCAAAGCATCTTTGTATGCAAGCTACTATTGTGACAATTTCATTGAGAGAAATATCGCCCCTTAACCTGGCTAAATGCTCCCATTCTGTCATAATAATACTCATAAAATGGATTCCACACATGGATATCCTAGAACAGTAATGCAGTATTGAATGGCATTCACACTTAATACTAGTTAGCACTGCATAGTCATCATAGCCTTATATTTAAGTGTTGACTTGTATAATCCTCCTTTTCCACAGCCACCCTAAAGATCTACTGTATGTCGTGCTGTGGTATAAAATTGAGGACTCCTGTTGTTCTTCAGCCACCAATTGCAGACACCTGTTTGTAGGTATGCTACAAGAGAATAAGAATATAACATTTTTTTATCATATTTTATTAAATAAAGAGGGTGCTTATCTCTCAATTTGTTGTGCTTAGCAAATGCATAAACTGCAGAAAACCAAACCGCCAGTATATCAACCAATGTTATCAATATTACTAGTGCTGATTAAACTAAATCAGCAGATAATCAATATTTATGCTATGTAATTCCTTTCAGTAAAAGCAGTCACTGGAGACCACATTTGGATAGCACAGAATAACACTGGTCATTATTTAGACTGTGTAGAATGATGTTCACACAACACTGTGCATACAAATAATGAAACAATGATAAATACTTTCTGTGTAAATTATTTTTAGTTCATCTGAATTAGTATATTCTTTTCTGTTTTAAACATACTTTCAAATCCATCAGAATTTTTAATTTTAGTATCATTACGGACCTTTCTCCATACCACGTACCCCATACCTTTCTCCATGTCACCTCTATACCACCAGTACTGTTAGCCAACAGGGTGGTGGCAGAAATTGGGCTACTATAGGCCGAAGAAGGAGAAGAAGAGGTGGGAGACATGTCTGGAGGCAGGAGGAGGAGGAAGGTAAAGGGAGTGGAACTGAGGGAAGGAACTTTGAATGTTGGCAGTATGACTGGTAAGGGGAAGAGAAAGTTGATATATTATGAGTGCAAGAGACTAAATGGAAGGGGAGTAAGGTCAGGTGGATCGAAGGTGGATTCAAATTGTTCTATCATGGTATGGATGGGAGGAGAAATGGGGTTATTCTGAAGGAACAGTATGTCGAGAGTGTTTTGATTATGAAGCTGGAAATTGAAGGTGTGATGATGAATGTTGTTACTGCATATGCCCCGCAAGTTGGGTGTGCATTGGATGAGAGACATTATTTCTGGAGTTGGATGAATCAATGCATAGTGTACCGAAGGGACAGAGAGTGGTGATTGGAGTGGGTTTCAATGGATATATTGGTGAAGAGAACAGAGGTGATGAGAAGATGATACATGGTGTCAAGGAGAGGAATGAAGGAGGTCAGGTGATAGTGGATTTTGCAAAAAGGATGGACATGGCTATGGTGAATATGTATTTTAAGAAGAGGGAGGAACATAGGGTGACGTACAAGAGTGCAGGAAGATGCACACAGGTAGATTATATCCTATGCAGGAAGGTCAGTCTGAAGGAGATTGAAGACTGCAAAGTGGTGGCAAGGGAAAGTGTAGTTAGGCAGAATAGGATGGTGGTCTGTAGGATGAGGTTGGAGATCAAGAAGAGGAGAACAGTGAGCCAAGGATCAAATGGTGGAAGCTGAAAAAGGAAGACTGCAAGGTTGAGTTTAGGGAGGAGGTAAGACAGGCCCTGGGTGGCAGTGAAGAGTGGCCATATAGCTGGGCAACTACAGCAGAAGGAGTAAGGCGAAGGGAGTGGTGGCGAAGGCTAAAGAAAAGGCGTATGATTAGTTGTATTGGAGGTTGGACACTAAGGAGGGAGAAAAAAGGACCTGTACCAAATAGCTGGACAGAGGGGCCGAGCTGAGAAAGATGTACAGCAGGTTAGGGTTATAAAGGATAAATAATGATGGAAACGTACTCACAAGCGAGGAGAGTGTGTTAAGCAGATGGAAAGAATACTTTGAGAGGCTGATGAATGAAGAGAATGAGAGAGAGAGAAGGTTGGATGTTGTGGCGATAGTGAATCAGGAAGTGCAACAGATTAGCAAGAAGGAATTAAGGACAGCTATGAAGAGTGGAAATGCTGTTGATTCAAATGACATACCTGTGGAAGCTTGGAGTTGTTTAGGAGAGGTGGCAGTGGAGTTTTTAACCAGAATCTTGAAAAATGAGAGGATGCCCTGAGGAGTGGAAAAGAAGTGTACTGATACCAATTTTTAAGAATAAGAGGGATGTGCAGAGCTGTAGTAACTTTGGGCAGATAAGATTGATGAGCCACAAAGAGTAATGGAAGCTAGGTTAAGAAGGGAGGTGATGATTAGTGAGCAGCAGCATGGTTTCATGCCAGGAAAGAGCATTACATATGCAGTGTTTGCTCTCAGGGTGTTAATGGAGAATTATAGAGAAGGCCAGAAGGAATTGCATTGCGTCTTTGTGGACCTAGAGAAAACATATGACAGGATGCCTCGAATGGAGTTGTGGTATTGTATGAGGAAGTCGAAAGTGGCAAAGAAGTATGTAAGAGTTGTACAGGCTATGTTCGAGGGAAGTGCGACAGTGTTGAAGTCTGTGATAGGAGTGACGGATGCATTCAATGTGGAGGTGAGATTACATCAGGGGTTGGCTCTGAGCCCTTTCTTATTTACAGTGATGATGGACAGGTTGACAGACGAGAATAACTCTTTTAGGGCTAATTTTTTTTTTGTTTCTTTTCTCCCAGGGCTGAATATTTTTCCAAAAACTAACATTTTTTAAAAAAGAACACAAAGCAATTGTTTAACATATCAAATCAACAAAAAATATTTACTTTTGACAAATGTTACTGTCTTGCATGTTGTATGAGCCTGCATACTCTATGATTTCACATACATATCACATACATTTTACACAGCAAAGTATGATCTCGCTCAAAGCAGCCAATTTCAGTCATTGCCACATTGCACTCCTTACAATATGTGTTGTTTTGATGCCTATTTTTCATTTGTCTGTTGCTGCATTTTCTAACATATATTGTTAGTGTGTACTGTAGAGAGACAAGTCACCCATTTGCCATCGTGCCATGCCACTGCCACCAAGTTTTCTGCCTGCATGAAAACCGTATTGTCACCTCTTTTCATCTTCTGAAACTTTATGAACTTTATGTATGGCATTATAGCCTGGCTCACCCCATGGGATTTGCTTCTGTTTATTACAGAAGTGAATAAAACTTTGCAGCAGCACGTACCTAAGCCACCAGGGGACAAAACACGTTTGGACCAATGCTCCCTGAAGTTATATCACCAGTTCTGTCCCATCTCTATTTGTAATGCCACAGCGCGCTTCATCTCGTCTTTCGTTGTGGGTTTCCACTTTGAAAAACGAGACTGCGATACAAACGCAGCCTGCGATTCAAAAAAAATCTCTGCCTACCTGTTTGTCTCGTCTGACAGTAGCTGAAAAGCAGCATCAGGAGAGAGCAGCCTGAAGTACAGCAGCTGGTGATCTGTCGTGTCCAAAAGCAAGCCATGCCGTCTTGTAAACTCCGGTAGCCAGATCGGCTCTCAACGGATCAATGTATGTGTATTTATCCCATGCGAACCTTGCCGTAGATGCATCGGCTGCGCGAAGGCACTCAACTGGCAGCAGATCCGCTGGCGCGGCATCGGCTGGTGTCTGATCAGCTGATGCCTGCTTCTAACTTTCTTGCGCGATCTCCTGATCACTGCCAATAAAGTCCGATTCTGAAAAATCAAGAGTCCGACTCCGCGATAATGCGCAAAACAACGTCTGCCAAATGTTTTCTTTTCTGCACTTGCTTCGCTGCCTTTTCACATGTCGGTGCCATCTTGCCTTTGTTTACATTTCGCAACTCACGCACACGCAATGTTTATTTGCCGAGTCAACGAGTCTAGCATTCCTCCAAGCACAGAGGGAATGCCTGTGACGTGACAGTGAGATTTGTCGCCATTAACAGCTGATTGTCACCCTCTATCCCTGGATGTCGACTTTTGTCGACATTCGCCTTCAACCCCTCCTGTCGACAAAAGTCGACATCCGCCCTAAAAGAGTTAAACAAGAGTCCCCGTGAACTCTGATGTTTGCTGATGACATTGTGATCTCTAGCAAGAGTAGGGAGCAGCTTGAGGAGACCCTGGAGAGGTGGAGAAATACAGAATACATGTGTGTAAATAAGAGGGAGGTCAGTGGAGTGTTGAGGATGCGGAGAGTAGATCTGGCGAAGGTGAATGGGTTTAAATACTTGGGATCAACAGTACACAATAACGGGGATTTTGGAAGAGAAGTGAAAAAGAGAGTGCAGACAGGGTGGAATGGGTTGAGAAAAGTGTCAGGAGTATTGTGTGACAGACGGGAATCAGCAAGAGTGAAAGGGAGGGTCTACAGGACGGTACTGAGACCAGCTACTGTATGTTATATGGGTTTGAGATGGTGGCATTGACCAAAAACAGGAGATGGAGCTGGAGGTGGCAGAGTTAAAGATGTTAAGATTTGCATTGGGTGTGACGAAGATGGACAGGATTAGAAATGAGTACATTAGAGGGTCAGCTTAGGTTGGGCAGTTTGGAAACGAAGTCATAGAAGAGAGATTGCGTTGGGTTGGACATGTGCAGAGTAGAGATGCTGGGTGTATTGGGAGAAGGATGCTAAGGATAGAGCTGTCAGGCAAGAGGAAAAGAGGAAGACCTAAGAGAAGGTTTATGGATGTGATGAGAGAGGACATGCAGGTGATGAGTGTAACAGAGCAAGATGCAGGTCTGGAAGAAATGGAAAAAGGTGATCCACCATGGCAACACCTAATGGGAGCAGCCAAAAGAAGAATGCATCTTTCTCCATACCACCCACTCCTAATATCAACATGAAAGAGAGAAAGTGAGAGAGTTGCACCTTGGGTGGAATTATGCAGTTCTTGTCCTGGAGACAATACAGAACATGTGATCAAGAAATGCAGATATGTCAACCCCTCCTGTCAACTAGACAGTGCACAGTCCCTTAAGGCAGGGGTCCCCAACCCCCGCTCCGCGGCCCACTACCGGTCCGCAGCCGTCTGACAGCCGGGCCGCGAGAGAACTGCCGGCAACGGCAACTCACTCAGACTTTTCAGAACGCTTGGCGGGCGGGGCTTTGCAGCGGTGCAGAGAGAGGAGAGAGACCGAGGTGAGAGACTATTAGAACAAAGTATTTTTATGGTCCCGACAGTTTCCCCATATGACATGAGTCTATAGAAATCACATTACTACGAAGTACATTCAACAGATGCTTTCATTACAACGAAGTGACCTTGAAATGCTTGAACGAATCATCCACAGAGCAGTTAGATCTGTGGTCGCAGCTCAGTTGTGCACGTTTGCACAATGATCCCCAAACAGAAACATTGTAAAAAAATCTCTTTCTTTGAACTTTCCTTGTACTGTTTTTTTTTTTTTTTTTTCTGTTTTTGTTGTCTGTGGTTTTCATTGATTCCTTTTGCTTATTGCTTGTCAACATTTGAAAAACATCCATTGGAATTTAACTCATTGTCACCCTCCTATAGAAACGGCAGACACGAAAAAAAGATTGCAGTGTTAATGTTTGTGATGTGCAATCTGTTGGATTGGCAAATGTAAAGCATATGTCTTTGTTATATGCAAAAAAAGAAGAAAAATCTCAGATTGCAAATGTATGCGAACTGCTTAATAACTTTAATAACAATAGAAATGTTATGTAAATTGTGTATAAAAACTGCCCCCCCCGACCGGTCTGTGGAAAAATTTGCATCTAATAAAGTGGTCCTTGCTGTCAAAAAGGTTGGGGACCACTGCCTTAAGGGAAGGAATAGTGCCACGCTGTCACTTAAGTAGAGCAAGCTTCAGGGATGATACTTGGGAGACATGGGTCTTCAAAGGCTGTAGAAGGCTTGGTGTGTTGGAAGGGTGGAGCAATGTCAATGCAAAAGAAAGTTCTGTCGTGGTGTCCCAGAGGTAAATATACTGTACTAGCCAACCCGCTGCGTAACATACGCCGCATAATTATGTATTGATGGGTGAACACTTGCTGAACGACACAGTTGTCCAAATGGGGTGGGTTTGTGGATACCACTGTGAGTGAATGAAAAGATGGACCTCTGGAGAGAGCAACATACAATTGTCCGTGACTGAAAGCGGGATCGTCTGTGACGATGGTAGCCACGCTGGTGAAAGTTACTTCGTCGGTAGGGATAAGTTTCAGCACTTGTTCATTAAGGTGTAGCGAGTCTTTGTTGTTTGACGCTTAATATAGCTTGCGTACTGAGTTGTTCTGGAGTCACAGTTGAGAAACACTTTTTTAATGTCTTTTAAGCACAGGGAAAAAAATTAACATGTGAAACATCCGTAATGTAATAAGCCACCAAGAAAAGTAACATTGCAACAATGCACGCTACGATCCGATCGCTGTAAACAGAAGTGAAAACAAAATCGAGGCCGGTGCATTCTTTAACTGACTTGTAGCGCAATGGTAGTGCTGCTGTTTTGCAGTAAGGAGACTGTGGAAGATTTTGGGTTCGCTTCCCGGTTTCTCCCTGTGTGGATAGCGCTTTGAATACTGAAAACACCGGTATATCAATGTAATGAAGTATTATTATGCTTATGCGTCCAGCGCTCTCTCTCTCGTGCACCTGTATGCGTGTGTGTGTGTCGCTCGCTCTCTCTCGCTCGCTGCACGTGTTCCTGCAGGCATACCAGTAAGTGAATGAAAAGATGGAACTCTGGAGAGAGCAACATACAACTGTCCGTGACTGAAAACTGGTTTTGGCAGATACATTCACATCTTTTTGAAAGTTTGGCCCTGTGCCTTATTAATTGTCATTGCAAAGGCAAATCTAACAGGAAATTGTCTTTGCACAGATGCACGCGCAGGCTCTCTCTCAGCAGCATGCGAGCTCCCTCCCCCTCTGTCTCTCAGAAGTATGCGAGCCCTCTCTCTCTGTAACATTGCAGCAGTTGTATAAACACTTTTTTTCAAAATGAGTTTTAAGCACAGGGGGGAAAAAACCATGCTCCCTGCATGCGCAGGCGCTCTCTCTCTCTCTCTCTCTCTCTCTCTCTCATCAGCACGGGAGCCCCCTCCCCCTCTGTCTCTCAGAAGCAGGCGAGCCCTCTCTCTCTAACATTGCAGCAGTTGTATAAACACTTTTTTTAAAATGAGTTTTAAGCACAGGGGGAAAAAAAGGAACATCTGAACAAATCCGAACTTTATGTAAAAGCCAACCAAGATAGCTTACTTCATTGTGTTTTAACCTCAGTTGTAAAGGATTGTTTTAAGGATCCCATGGGATACCCCTTGCAAACCGTTTTCCACGCTGCATATGGCGATTCACCTCCGCGAGAAACATGCCTCTATGAACAGTCAACGTGGCTTGGAGGTGCATGTGGCCTCTACGACAGACGAATATAAATGACGCCTTTTTTTCTGTGTCGTCGCGTCCGAGTTGGTGGGCATGGCTCTGCGAGTTGTTGTTGCATCCAATGGTCTTAGAGTTGGTGGGCGTGGCTCCTTCCTGCGTGCGCCATGGGTGTCTTACTTGTTGGCGGCTTAGGAATCCACGCCCCTTCCGGCGTGCTTTCCATGGTCGGCTACTTGTCTTCTGGCTTAGTGAATTATATATATAGATAGTATATAACTTGGCCAGAATTGATGCCAGTATGGACAGTGAAGACCTGTTTTAACCAGCGGCTTTATTGCAGAGCTGTGAAGAAATTCTAGGTCTGCGAGAGTGAGACAGGAGGTAAAGGTGTACCTGGTATGCAGCTAAGGTTGATCAAGTGAGTGCGTCACACCACCAGATATACTGTTTTAGTCTGGAAGTGTTTAATTAGGCCACAGAAGGGCAGCAGGTTTTTTTTTCTGTTTATGCTTTGTGTTTATCCTTTTCTGTAGATTTAATTATATAATAGACACCTCTTTTTAATTTCTAGCGTTATGTTTTGTGTCTCGCTGTTGATTGCTTCTAAGGCCGAGTTTATACTTAACGCGATGCATGCTGCAGCGGACGTTCCTGTTACGCAAGCATTTTACTGTTTATACTTGTGCGTGTACTTTATGTAAATCTGGAAGAATCCACCAGGTGGCAGTGCGAGATATTATCACGGTGAGAACAGGTTTGGCTTTGCTGTGTTGTGAGTTGCCTGGAACAGCCATTAAATTCCGATGACACCTTACCGCATTATCTCTGAAAAGGATGTTTAATGATTAAATCCATCAATTCAGGGATGTGCCCATTCCATCTAGCATTGGGCACGAGGCAGAAACAATCCCTAGACAGGGCATCAGCTCATCGCAAGGTGAATACAAGTACTCACATATACTAGCGTCATTTTAGTGTCACCAAATCTGCATATCTTTGGAAGGAAACCAGAGCACAGTGTGGAAACCCAGCAGGAAAACATGTAAACTCCAAGCAGTGAATACCACGGACGTGACTCCCTGCGAGACAGCAGTGCTACCGCTCCACCACCATGTCACCCCCATGTGTGTAATTATTAACAGTATTCATTATTTAAACAAAATTAATGATTTATCTGTAAAATGTAACATACATATTTTAATGCATTTCATCATGAAAGTGATATCAAGTATAAATCTAAAGATTCTAAATTTGCAGTGAGTTGGAATATCATACATTTAACACTAGAATTACCAGAGCCTACGAAAAAACTCGTAAATCCGTCCCACCTTAAATCGCGTCTTAAATCCGTTTGCACCTCTCCGCTAGACCCTTTGTCATCTAAATGTGCTGATAAACAAAAGCTACTAGCAGCCAGCTATTCCATCCCCCCACCAACTTAGAATGAATTTCTCCTAGCTCATGGCTTGCCTTGATTTGATTATGTGGGATTGAAGTGGAGTTTTAGAGTGGAAATAATATAGTGTTATTTGGAATACATGCATTTCATGTGTGTTCCGATCCGTTCAGTAGTCTGTGCAAACACATTTTTAAAACAGAAACGTTTTTCATATTCTAATAGTAAATGACAAAATGTAGGCATAAACTATATAACGTATGAAGCCTGAAGTCCATATATCAAAGAAACACTTTCACAAAAGGTACAAATAAGAGAACACGTGCGCTGTTATTCAAAAATATAACTGCACAAAAAAAAAAAGCCGCGTTACCATGCCACATTGACACTCGTGCTGCAACCGCCGCGGTGGCGTAATGGTATCAGACCCTGACTGGGAATCAGAGGGTGGCGAGTTCAATCCCGCACGGCTCCACTTCGAGAAGTGAACTGCTCTTATTCTTACAATTTTAGAATAACAACATAAATTTGATTTCAGTCTGTAACAGCCGGTGTAACTTATGATACTGGTAAAGGTTAGCTTTTTTTTTTTTTTTTTAATTCACTTTTCATTCTCGCAGTCGCATTCAGAATCAATCCATACAACCCCATCTGACACAGCTGTTTTTACATAAATAAAAGTGCATTTTTATTCAAGAGTATAACCCAAGAATAAAGAAAGCAAGTTACAGTTGGTGGTTGATACGACAGCTTGCGTGGTGCAATGCTAAGAATGGCTGATTTCAAGTGACGGTGAGATACGAAGAAGGCAGCTTCGCCAGCATTTGTGTGTCAGAACCCTTTGGGGGGGTGGGGGGGCAGTAGTATGCATCGTGGTACACTGCAGACTTATAGCACGTCTTTATGTCAGATGGGGTTGTATGGATTGATTCTGAATGCGACTGCGAGAATGAAAAGTGAATTAAAAAAAAAAAAAAGCTAACCTTTACCAGTATCATAAGTTACACCGGCTGTTACAGACTGAAATCAAATTTATGTTGTTATTCTAAAATTGTAAGAATAAGAGCAGTTCACTTCTCGAAGTGGAGCCGTGCGGGATTGAACTCGCCACCCTCTGATTCCCAGTCAGAAGCTGATACCATTACGCCACCGCGGCGGTTGCAGTAAGAGTGTCAATGTGGCATGGTAACGCGGCTTTTTTTTTTGTGCAGTTATATTTTTGAATAACAGCGCACGTGTTCTCTTATTTGTACCTTTTGTGAAAGTGTTTCTTTGATATATGGACTTCAGGCTTCATACGTTATATAGTTTATGCCTACATTTTGTCATTTACTATTAGAATATGAAAAACGTTTCTGTTTTGAAAATGTGTTTGCACAGACTACTGAACGGAACAGAACACACATGAAATGTGTGTATTCCAAATAACACTATATTATTTCCACTCTAAAACTCCACTTCAATCCCACATAATCAAATAAAGGCAAGCCATGAGCTAGGAGAAATTCGTTCTAAGTCGGTGGGGGGATGGAATAGCTGGCTGCTAGTAGCTTTTGTTTATCAGCACATTTAGATGACAAAGGACTCTAGCGGAGAGGTGCAAATGGATTTAAGACGCGATTTAAGGTGGGACGGATTTACAAGTTTTTTCGTAGGCTCTGGTAATTCTAGTGTTAATGTGTTCTGTGTGGTGATCTATTGCTGCTTGCCGCTGCTGTCAGGTTGGGAGGAAGTCCAAGAAGCTCATAGTGATTAAAAACTGGGATGACATTTACGACGGTCTGCTTTAATCATAAAGTAAACTACGAGGTTAAAGTGGACATTTCGAGATTAAAGCTGAAATTTCCACTTTAATCACAAAATACACCTTTTCATCATGTCTTTCATTTTTTTCTCTGTTGCTCAAATACGGAGCTGTACATTATGTTGCTGTTGTGAAGTTGCAAAAAAAAAAAAAAAAAAAAGCACAAAGATGGTATGTGAGACTTTTAAAATGTGTTATTACGATCAGGAATATGCGACACTTGAATATAAAAGCACCATAAATGCATCTGTATGTCGGCATTTTGCTTCACCACATCGAACCATTCATCAAACATCGAAGCGCGCACATCGATCCCGTAGGATCTGCATAGAGGCTTTCTGTCACATGTAGATAGTAAACAGAGACTCTGACGTCACATTCCAACTTTTATCACACTGCGGCCACCGACTTTTTGCTGGTACTGCAATGCGCGCACGTGTTGCATTAATTTCTGAGGACCTGCTCAGAGGACATGTCAAATGAACGCTGGGAATGCGTGGCGTATGTGATGCGTGCGCGTATGTGTTCTGAGCGTGAAAAATAAACGAGCCCTAAGAGGTCCCCCTCCTACTGCAGCATTATTACCTTCTAGCCATGTTAGCCTAACTATAGGAAACAAGGCCTGTCCAATATTAACATACAAAATTCTGGATATGCTGCAATGTCAATTACTATATTTCCTTGAACATTACCATTATGAAAGCATCTGCTTTCAGTTTGGTTTTTATCCCTTATTTATAAAAATGTTTTCATTTTGAAGGCCACAATATGCAAGTATTTCTTTGCCGGCATTTGAAGTATGTGAAATTTTAAACCCCTCATGTACACTGTGTAACCAGCCTTCACTATAATATTAAAACTGATTGATTGACTTGTGTATTCTTTAAAATGTTACAACAAATTGCATGGTTTATATTTATTAAAGTTATTTGTAACGATTTTTATATTTTCTATTTGTTTTAAGAGCTAAATGTTGAACAATAAATACCCTTATTTATTTCAGAAATATCATTCCGTGTTTGGCAGTGTGGTGGAAGTCTGGAAATCATCCCTTGCAGTCGTGTTGGACATGTTTTCCGCAAACAACATCCGTATACCTTTCCTGGAGGCAGTGGAACAGTATTTGCAAGGTTACTTATTTATGGCATTATTTATTTCAGTAGTAGTTGAAAATGTGCTTTTCACAATTAACAAAAATGAATTTCATAATTTGTTTAAGCAACAATCTCTAATTGTTGCTATAACTAAGCTCTTTAATTAATTGTGGGTGTCTAATCCTGGTTCCTTTATAGCTAAGTTTTTTTTCCACTTAGATACTGTGTCTGAGGCAGTACTTAAATGTTTGAGTGTTTCTTTGGAAAATGTAAGATTGCACCTTCAATCGTTTTTCTCAAAATGGTTAATTCAAGGTTAGGATTACTAAAGTCAATCTTGATTCATGTCTGCATTCTTTCACTTGTTTGCATTGTCCTCCATATTCCCTTACTGTTTTGTAGACATACACTGTAATCTTTCTCTTAATTGCATAATCACTAGCTCATTATGCCTTTTAGTAGATGGTGTGCAGCAATTAGCAGAGATTACTACAGTTTCACCTCAACTACAAACTATACATTTTTCATCTGTATGTCTTTACAATTGTATTTCTTGGTAGTCCTCCATCTGTTGTTAATTCCTCCTAACTGGGACTTCTTCACTGTCTGTTTCATTGCAGTAGACATCAGGTTTTTTTTTCCTGAACCTTTTCATTTTCCTGTCACATATAGTTTTATTACAATCACCCAATCTGTTATCTCATGATCATATGTTAACCCTAGAATTCCCTAGAATGCAGAGCCATCTTAATTTTACTAGCAGTTCCTCATCACTGCACCAACTGTGCACCGTTAAGCTCCTTTTTTATGCATATGTGTCAGTCGCCATCAGGCAGGCAGCTTGCTTTCCCATCCCCCACCAAGGCAGATGAAAGAGAGAGAAGAGGTTGGGAGTATACGCTGATATCGCATTGCCACTTCCACCACGCAGCTGAAGTCAGATGCAAAATTCAATAATGTGTTGCCGTACCCACCACGCAGCTGAAGTTAAACACAAAATTCTCACCGCAGAAGTCTGTTTATCTGGAAGTGAGGTATCTGGAATTGTACAGGAAAATAATATATTATTATTTGAAATACATACATTTTGTGTGTGTTCCGTGTCTACAACAATTTGTGTAAATTTATGATGACAGGAAATCTGGGAAAAGAAATGTTGAACACATAACTAAAACAGATAATGTTTGCATATTGTAAGGTTTCTAAACTCTTTTGGGACTCCCCTACCCCCTAACCCTTGCAAGATTCTCACTGATCAGTGTACACCCTTTATGTCTCTCATCATGAAGCAGCTATGCAAAAGTTTTTCAAGTAAGCAGTTACACTCCATGTTTTATCATCCACAGGCGAATGGCCTGAACGATTTAATAAAACCCTAAAACAGATGATTCAGCGGTTAGCCCATGACGATCCAACTTCCTGGGATACAGTTGTACCTTTCCTCCTGTTTGCTGTCCAGGAAGCCCCACAAGCACCTGTTATGATGAACTCTTTTGAACTATTATTTGGCCGGCGACCGCCTGGGGTGTTGGACATTTTTCGGGATGAATGGACGGGGACTCACGACATACCCCCTGGGGGGAGGTTTGTCGACTGAGTCGTTTCGCTGCAAGAGTAGATTGCCAGATTTTCCTTTATTGTGGTAGAACATCAATAGTGCGAGCAGGAGGCACAAAAATGTAATATGACAAGACGAGTAAACTCCGTGAGTTTATGAAGGGGGATCGCGTGCTGGTGGTGTTCCCATCAAATCCACATAAATTTCGGGCCAAATGGCAAGGGCCGGCAGTGATAGAAGACCATATGTCCACAGTAAATATTAAAGTCAGAATTCCTGGGTGATGGAAACCTGTACAGATTTTGCATGTTAATCTTTTAAAGGAGTGGCACAACTGTCACAAAGTCCTGGTCACAGGCGCAGCAGCCCTCCAGACTGAGGTTGCTATTAGGGATGATTTAACTGACACCCAGAAAGCAGAATTGCTGTCGCTGATCAAGGGGTACTCGGATATCTTTTCAGCAACACCTGACTGGACGACGATTGCAGAACACATGATTGTCACTCGATCCAGTGTTACTATACAGGTGCCCCCGTATCGCCAACCAGAGGCAACAAGGAAAGTGATACACAAAGAAGTTCAAAAGATGCTCCAATTAGGCGTTATTCGGCCAAGCAAGAGCAAATGGTGAAGTCCAGTTGTACTTGTCTCAAAGTCCGACCGTTCGGTTCTGTATTGATTTTAGGCATTTGAATAAGATTTCCAAGTTTGATGCATACCCAATGCCACGTGTGGACGAGCTGTTGGAAAAGCTTGGGCAGGCTTCATTTATCTCCACCCTTGACCTCACGAAGGGTTATTGGCAGGTCCCCTTGGAGGAATCTAGTTGTGAGAAGACCATGTTTGCCACTCTGGTCGTGTTGTTTGAATTTACGGCTCTCGCTTTTGGTCTCCATGGTGCACTGCTGACCTTTCAGCGAATGATGGACCAGATCCTTTGTCCCCATTCCGCATATGCGGCTGCCTATCTTGACAATGTGGTCGTAGGCAGTAATGCCTGGGAATCTCATCTCATCCACCTTCAGGCAGTACTTGACAGTTTACAGCTGGCAGGGTTGACTGCCAACCCTAAGAAGTACAAGCTAGGTATGTCTGAAACCCACTATCTGGGATATTCCATGGGGAAGTGTTTACTCAAGCCTCAAATGGACAAGGCAGGGCGGGGCTTGCATATCCCCATCCCAAAAGACAGAGGCAGGTTCTTGCCTTCCTCAGGCTCACAGGGTATTACAGGCGGTTCATTTCCAATTTTGCTTATCAGGCCACCCCCACACTGACTTGACAAAGGGCAGAAAAAATCTTAGTGTTGTCTGGATCGACGCCTGCCAGAGAGCTTTTGCAGAACTAAAAGCTTCTTTATCATCATTTCCAGTTCTGTGCAATCCAGACTTTTCGAAAGAATTTTTTCTATAAACAGATGCTAGTGCTTTCGTTTTAGGAGTGGTGCTCTCACAATGTTTTGAGGGGGAAGAACACCCCATCACATTTCTCAGCAGAAAGCTGCTACCCAGGGAGTGTAATTATTCAACTATTGAAAAGGAGTGCTTAGCAATTAAGTGGGTTGTGGAAGCCATCCGTTACTATCTCTGGGGACAACTGTTTACCCTGGTGACTGACAAAGCCCCGCTACAATCGTCGTACAAACAGAAGGATACGAACACCCAGCTCACTCAGTGGTCTATCAGTTGGCTGATTTTTGCTTTTGATGTTTGCAACCATCTCGGGACTGCTCACATCAATGATGACATTCTCTCCTGCCTAGTCAAGCCAGGCTTGGACAGTCACTTTGCCCACACTGGTGTGGACAAAGCTGAGGGGGGAGATGTAAGGTTTCTAAACTCTGTTGGGTCTCCCCCCAACGGGACTACACCCCGAAGATCATCCGGAAGCATGATCGCCGCATTTGTGGAAAACAGTTTATCTGTCATCAGGGCAACCGCAGGCTTCCAGCGCTGCAGTGGCTCGTTGCAAAAGCAAATCCGAGTGACCGCAATCGCGCTATAAGCACTGTCGTTGATGGATGATGCAAATAACATTATAAATGCAGAGAACAGTGTTACTTGACCACTAAACTGGCCACGATCCTGCCGGATTGCTGTGTCTGTATAGGAGAGTGGTAGATCTCGCTACAATAAATAACTGTGCTGTTCCTGTTTCAAGTTAAATAAAGCTGGTTTTGCTAAAGTACTGAGACTCAGCCTCGTGGTTTGGGGTACAAGGCAGGGACTCACACGTCACAAAATAGTAATAGAGTACTAACAACAAAATGTTGACATGAAGTGTATAATATGTAAAGACTAAAGTCTAAATATCAAATAAACACACTTACAAAAGGTATAACAAAACAAGTGTGCTTTCATTCAAGAATAAAACCAAAGAAAAATAAATTGTTCAATTTACATGTTCCTGTCAATGTGTGAAAACTGAAACCCAAATATCAACCGATACAAAGTAAAGACATTTGCATGCATGTGTGTGTTTGCATTTTTTACAGTGGAAACACCGCTATCTCAAAGATACCTGCTTGGCTGGTACAGGGGTAAGAAGTGCTGCTTTGTAATCAAGATGCAGATGGCTTGAACCCGGGTCCTCCCTGCGAGTTCTTCTTTTCTAGTAAAATCTGGGACTGTTTCCAGTCGACCTGCAATGCAGGTTGGGAGTACTTCTGAGCTATGTGGAAACTGATAATTATTGTCCTCTCCTGGTAGAGCCCTCTAACAGTACCCAAGGACCCTGACAGCGCTGCATGTCCAGCCTTTAATTCCCATGCAACCCTGTGGGTGTCCTGATTGGAATTAGCCTCAAAAGTACACACCCTATGCAACTGTGTTTGATCTTATTCAAGAAAAGATCCCAGTCACCCCAAGGGAGAAAGAATTTCCGAGACTAAGGTCATAAAGCTTATGAAACCGTTTCTGGACAAAGGCAGAACCATAACAACAGTTGCGTGGAGCTTCCACCTTCAGCTAAAGTCACTTCAGTACACATGTACTTTGTAAGCATGCCTGTGTCGATCAAACAGAGGAAGCTCTGTAGTTTACTTATGACTTTACGCTGTAGGAAGATAAGTAAATAAATATAGCTAAATAACATTTGATCTGGCTTTTATATAAGTAACATATACATGGTTTTC
>NC_041396.2:123337564-123398929 GCF_900747795.2 Erpetoichthys calabaricus
CTGCATCAAAACATTTATATGTACGTTTTTCCAAGTCTTTATATTCCTGCCGCATCTCTTGCAGCTCCAGCCCCAGCTTCTCAGTTGTCTTCTCAATTGTCTTGAGCAAGCCATTTATTTCTTTCTTCATATTTTTCTGAATGTTTTTCTTGAGCTCACTTGTGGCCATGGCCGTGGCCAATGTTGTGATCATTTCCTTCAGTTTGGACAAATTGTTTTGGCTTTCGTGCTCCGCGGGTGAAGTGGCAACCCCCGTTATAGCCGATGCTTCCGGTTCCCGAGGAGTAGATGAATGCGCGGACTGCAAGGCTGTCTCTAGTTTCAAGTGATCTTCTGGAATTGGCGAGCTATCGTGACCTGCATCACTTGCACCTTCGCTCCCATTTTCATTCTCGACTGGAGATGATGCAGTGGAACGAGGTCCTGGAAAGTCTGTGCTTTCGCCTGCCTGTTCCAGGTCAGTCTCTGAAAGGCCGTACCTTGCACTTGCACTTGAGCCTGATGCCTGTCTAGACTTGGGTGTAGTTTTAGGTTTCTTTTCCATTTCTTTCTGGCCCCCTTTCTTGTTACTCATGTTTATATACTGTAGTAGAAACTCCTTTGGTTAGGTAAATACAGGATACCTCGGGATAATAAGAAATAAAAGAAAAAATAAAGCCGCTGCCACGGACCTCCTCTTCAGACGTCCATCTCCTGTAACGGATGAGACCAACACCAGCTGAGTGGTTTTTAGGAGATGGAGTGACTGGCAGTACGGAGGACTCACTGCGGAAGGCAGCAGGAGTCAAAGAGGCTTGGGAGGGTAAGCTTCAGTGTGAGCGCCCTGGCCATTGGGGAACCCATGTCTCCCATCCAGTGGGATGAACTCTACATAGCCAGGGGATGGAAGGCTACCAGACCAGTGTGGAAGGCACCTGCTAACAGGGTGACTCCCCTGTTGAAGGGCCCTTATGGGAGAAGCAGGAGAGCCATCAGCTAAAGGAAGAAGGCACTGGGTTTTTTTGAAAGGGGACTCTTTGCAGCCTTTTGTTTTTAACCTCATTTTGAAGGAATTATTTATTGACATTTTAATCACCAATTATTGGTTTTATGGATTATTTATTTATTGAATTTTGAATGACTGCACTTTGGACACTTTTGATTTTTTTGATTGTTTTTAATAAAAGCACTTTTGCACTTTGCATCATCCCCTTGCTCCCACAGTGATTTGTCCCCATCTTCCATTTCATCTGGTTACATTACCGACGGCGTTGGGTTGGAGATGCTCCCAAATGGGAAGTGGGAGCATGGAACAGGACCCGCAACATCACATAAGTCCTGGATTTTGTCCTCGTATGGGGTGGTCCAGATCAATATGCCACAGACAAAACTGGTGCCCCTTGACCACCGGGCTCACAGCTGTGAGTCTTTTGGGAGGGAGGTTTTGCACGACCTGTAGGGCCTCCCCAGTTAAAAACAGGGCCGCAAAAGTGGGCCAGGATCCCCTGTCCCAGCGTATCAATGTTTCCGTGCACTTGAAGCAAAACAGGAAACACTCTGGGCCGTCCGAGGGAGCCATCTTCACCAGCACATCCCTGGGCCTCATTTTGCTCTGCTGGTATTGGGATATCATATGCCTCTTGGGACTCCATTGGTACAAGACCCCACTTCTTATACCAAGTGACTCAGCCTTGTGTTTTGGGGTGCAAGACAGTGACTCATGCGTCACATGGTACTGTGAGGTTTCTGAACTTTTATAGGACCCCTCTCCCAACGGGATGGCACGTCAAAGCTTGCCTGGCACATCTGTGGAGGACTGCTTGTCTATTGCTGAGGCAACCACAGGTTCACAGCACAGCAGCATATAATTATCTATAATTAATATACAAACTGAAAATGGCCTTGCCTTCCACGTTGTCATCTGCTCCTTGCGTGTCGGGAACATCGACTTTAACTGGGTTTGCCACTTCACCTGCGCAGCACGGAGAAGACCGAAATGATCTGTCCAAACTGAAGGTAATGCCGAACTGAAGGTAATGATTGCCACAGTGGCCACTGCTCAAGACATAATTGAGCTCAAGAATGATATAAAGAAAGATTTAAAGAAAGAAACAAAAGATATACTGTAAGGAAGGAAATAAAGGACATTCACAAGACAAACGAGAAGCTGCTTCAGGATATTAAAGACCAGAACAAATATAGGAAAATGCATCTAAGTTTGAGAAGAAACTTAAAGTACTTGGCACTCAGTTCGAAGACGTTAAGCAAACGTTTACGACTCAAATTGAAATAGCTGAAGAACTGGCATCTATCTCTAATGGAAAAGCAACAGCAGCAAATTCCGAATGCAAAATACTCGGAGACAGACTTGCTGCACTGGAAGATGGATGTAGAAGGAATAACATTAGAATCTAAGGTTTCACTGAGAATCGTGAAAGTCCAAACCCAGTGAAATTCGTAGCTGAACTATTCTCGAAAATAATTGGAGAGGACTTCAAATCAGACACAGCAGCTTCCCGCATGTGGGGATCAAATGCCTCTAAACCTAGGACTCTTATCGTGCATTTCGAAAAATTACAATCTCAATTACATATATTGTTACTTCTCAGACAGATATGAGATAAAGAGGATTATTAGAGGACGACTCTATATGCAGATGATATGGTACTGTATATATAAGATCCACAAACTATAAATTTTTGTATATGGTCTAAGCAGAAACACACTGGAAAGCATGTTCTAATGGAAAGATATGATGTTTGTGTGCTTACACTAGGCAGTCATATATGCAGGCATTTATTTGCCATAATAGCAGATGATCCAGCAGTACTGATTAAAATGAATGACACCATACCCTTTAAGTCATTTAGAGACAAGTAATGGCTAGAATTTCTTTGATTAATATAGCAAAAATATTTTTTGCTGCAGATGCTGGTTCAGTTAATAAGCAGAGAAAGAATGAGTGTTTTTCAAGATGAATAAGTTTATAGGATGTATACAAATGTAAAAGTAAATACTAATATGGTGCTATAACTATTAGATTGTCTAAGCTTTAAGCTCAGATAAATTCTTCAGATTGTGTGTGCTTGTAAGAATGTATGAAATAAATGCTTGGGGCCTTTAGTCAACATGGTATTGTGTTTATCTATGAGTAGCTTAACTGACAGTTAACAAGATCATTGGAAATTATCAGTTGTCCCGTTTCAGCTGATGCGACTATTGCTAATTCTTGCATGATTAGCCACCATGCTGTGTGTAAAGGAAGTATTTGGAAGCATCTTCTTTGACATCACTGTCACACTGACCGCCTGCTATAGCTTGCCAAAGAGGAGAACTATGGTGTGCACTTTAAAGGAACATCTTAGCTAGATTAAGAAACAGAGTCTCTATGTATATGGGCATCTTCAATGGCTTAAGAAAAGACTGTGAACTCTGTAACTGTTCAAGGTAGACTATCTGATGCTAAGCTTGCTGTATGTACATTGACTTGAACCATTCAGGTTGAATGTTTTACTGTATAATATGCCTGGTGGTCTCTGCAAATAAACATTAATTTAGATTAAAATAAGGTTTGTTATTCTCTCATTGAAGCCAGCTTGCGTTTGCTGACTGTAGCAGTCACATGACGACTGGAGGTTCAATAGAATAAGAGATTGAGGTACTAACTAGGGTTCTTCAGGATTCAATAACCAAGATCAGTTCAAAGAGGTCAGTAGGTTATGTAGGATGATGGGTTAGGGTATTAATCCTGGTCATTCAAGAGAGAGATTGGAGGGGTGGGGGAGAATCATGCGTTGATAGTGTGTTTCCGCACCTACAACACAACGAACCACCTGGACTTGGACCCGAGTGCAGTGGGTGACACTTCAGCACCACGCTGAAACAGCATGAAGATTTTTATGGTGGCTGGAGTGCCAATCCTGTCACCAACCCCCAAGTTTTCTCTGTAAATTGGGGGACTTGCTTGTAGGACTGGATGCAGATTAACAGGACAAAGCAATTGCAGGTTAAGGGCCTTGCTCAAGGGCCTAACAGAGTAGAGTACAGTAATAAATTAGGCTATGCTCGTTTAGTTTCAGTAGTTGCAGTGGTGGTTAAATGGAAGAAAACTGTGAACTGTGGTCCTAGCAGCAAGATGGTTTGCCATTGCTAAGATATCCAGGTTGGTAAACAGAGAACAGACTGTGATCTGTGATCCTAGCAGCAAGATAGCCTACTACGTTTTTACAAATTCAAGGAGAAAGTAAGGTTAGTAAGGTAAGGAACAGTATAAGGACATCTACTATGTTCTTGTCCACCAATAAAAAATAACCTCTGGAAACTAAAGTAACTTTAGTGGACATTTTCATAATCAAACATACAGTGGTGTGAAAAACTATTTGCCCCCTTCCTGATTTCTTATTCTTTTGCATGTTTGTCACACAAAATGTTTCTGATTATCAAACACATTTAACCATTAGTCAAATATAACACAAGTAAACACAAAATGCAGTTTTTAAATGATGGTTTTTATTATTTAGGGAGAAAAAAAATCCAAACCTACATGGCCCTGTGTGAAAAAGTAATTGCCCCCTTGTTAAAAAATAACCTAACTGTGGTGTATCACACCTGAGTTAAATTTCCGTAGCCACCCCCAGGCCTGATTACTGCCACACCTGTTTCAATCAAGAAATCACTTAAATAGGAGCTGCCTGACACAGAGAAGTAGACCAAAAGCACCTCAAAAGCTAGACATCATGCCAAGATCCAAAGAAATTCAGGAACAAATGAGAACAGAAGTAATTGAGATCTATCAGTCTGGTAAAGGTTATAAAGCCATTTCTAAAGCTTTGGGACTCCAGCGAACCACAGTGAGAGCCATTATCCACAAATGGCAAAAACATGGAACAGTGGTGAACCTTCCCAGGAGTGGCTGGCCGACCAAAATTACCCCAAGAGCGCAGAGACGACTCATCCGAGAGGTCACAAAAGACCCCAGGACAACGTCTAAAGAACTGCAGGCCTCAATTAAGGTCAGTGTTCACGACTCAACCATAAGAAAGAGACTGGGCAAAAACGGCCTGCATGGCAGATTTCCAAGACGCAAACCACTGTTAAGCAAAAAGAACATTAGGGCTCGTCTCAATTTTGCTAAGAAACATCTCAATGATTGCCAAGACTTTTGGGAAAATACCTTGTGGACTGATGAGACAAAAGTTGAACTTTTTGGAAGGCAAATGTCCCGTTACATCTGGCGTAAAAGGAACACAGCATTTCAGAAAAAGAACATCATACCAACAGTAAAATATGGTGGTGGTAGTGTGATGGTCTGGGGTTGTTTTGCTGCTTCAGGACCTGGAAGGCTTGCTGTGATAGATGGAACCATGAATTCTACTGTCTACCAAAAAAATCCTGAAGGAGAATGTCCGGCCATCTGTTCGTCAACTCAAGCTGAAGCGATCTTGGGTGCTGCAACAGGACAATGACCCAAAACACACCAGCAAATCCACCTCTGAATGGCTGAAGAAAAACAAAATGAAGACTTTGGAGTGGCCTAGTCAAAGTCCTGACCTGAATCCAATTGAGATGCTATGGCATGACCTTAAAAAAGCGGCTCATGCTAGAAAACCCTCAAATAAAGCTGAATTACAACAATTTTGCAAAGATGAGTGGGCCAAAATTCCTCCAGAGCGCTGTATAAGACTCATTGCAAGTTATCGCAAACGCTTGATTGCAGTTATTGCTGCTAAGGGTGGCCCAACCAGTTATTAGGTTCAGGGGGCAATTACTTTTTCACACAGGGCCATGTAGGTTTGGATTTTTTTTTCTCCCTAAATAATAAAAACCACCATTTACAAACTGCATTTTGTGTTTACTTGTGTTATATTTGACTAATGGTTAAATGTGTTTGATGATCAAAAACATTTTGTGTGACAAACATGCAAAAGAATAAGAAATCAGGAAGGGGGCAAATAGTTTTTCACACCACACCAATCATACATTCAGTATGACTTTAGAAGGTGGCGTGTAATATAACGTACGCAGATAGGATCCTTCTCAAAGCTACCTGTTCTGTGTTGTGAAAGGAAATATTGCATTGTCTTTAGTATACTACTTCAAGATTTTAATCAGTGCACCCTGCAAAAATTACTCAGTAATATTTATCAATCTATAACATGTCAAACAGGAGCAGTACAGTAGTTGGCCTTTGCAATGGGCAAGTAAAGGGAGTAAACTTAACTATCAATAAAGCGTTTCTAGACTCTATAAACCAGGCATGTCAAACTCACTACCATTGGTGGGCCGCTTCGACTGCCATACGTGTATCAGCGGGCCGCACTGTAACAAATACTATTATACAAAGTTACTGTAGCTTTCTTTCCAATACTGAAAACTTTAAAAAAAAAATGTAACACTTAAAGTTTAAAGAAAAGCAATTTATTTCCATACAGTCTCCATACAACAGTGTAGAATTAGTCTTAGCCTCTTAGATAGGTCCTTATTATATTCATTATATTATATTCATTGCTTATATAGGAGCCTTACAGTGTGAGATTTATTTCTTTTGTCCCGACACTTGGCATCTCTTGTTAGTAACCAGTTCGTCTATATCAGGCTTGAAATCTTGTGCAGCTGCAACTTTTATGAGGGATGAAAGGTGCTCGACGGTAAGTCTTGAGCGATGTGGGGTTTTGGTAGCTTTCATTAACGAAAACAATTGCTCATAAAGGTAAGTGCTTCAGAACATACAGTACTCTAGATGCCAACTTACGGATCTGCACATATGAGGGTGGCAGGTAAGCATACAAGCCTGGCACACCAACTTCGTTCTATTTTGCCTTCAGAATGGAATCTGATTGCACTTCAATCAATTCCATTTGGATATTCTCAGGCACATTCTCAACATTGTAAGAGAACAGCGCAATGCCCTGTTTGTGTGAACTGAAATCAGGAAAATGCTCACTGAATTCATTGCTCAGTAATTTAAGTTGGAAAACAAATCCTCCAAAAATCAAATTTTACTTTACTAAGTTTACTTCAAAGTTTATATTGTAAAATATGCAAAAAGCCACCTGACCTACAATAATTTTACAAACTCAAAATCACAAAAATATGTTAATAAACAACTCACCAACTTCTCTCGTCCACTTCAGATCTTCAGCTGTAGTCTGCACTAACTGTTCGTTACAATACTTGCACAAAATTACATAAAACTAGAGCAAAAAAACGTGAAAATATGTAAACTGTTACTACTCGTGATGGTCAGTTCTGCCTAGTGGCCAGTCTCAGCAGCCCAGTCAGTAATGTAGCCTTAGCAGGGGCAGCTCTAGGCGGCCCTGGGCAGAGAAAGAATCGGTGGCCCCTTCACCTGGCAATGTCAATACGGTATCTTATGCACGGCGGATGGCCACATCCATTGCGGACACTGCATAGCCGCCTCGTGCTCATGACACGCTTCTACTGTATATGCGCGTGTCCGTAACTTGAAAACCAAGTGGCGGCCCATGATATTCTCATTACGGCAGAACGTTATAATACTACATATAGCTTACTGCTCCGACTCGAGCGACATTAGTAAATACAGCATACTAATTAACAAGAAACAATGTTTTTCGGCAAACATTGCCATCAGCTGTGTCGTTATTTTCTCTTTGTTTTATATTCAATATATATTGGCATGGCGGCCCCTGGGATTTGGCGGCACTGTGCAGGTGCACAGTTTGCACATGCCTAAGGCCGCCCCTGCTGCAGCCTAGCACTTCAGTTGTGACGCTGCGGCTCATTAACTTTGGTCAAGGCTCGTGGCTATACTAGCAGATGACGTTTCCGGTACCGTAATGCCATAGGAAAATGCGCTTTTGTCAGAAGGCAGAAGAAAGAAAAGTCAATAAGTAACACTGAAGATGCAGAATGATTCAATCACAAATGATAGTAATCATTTTGTACAAGTTCAGTGCTAACTAGGATCTGTCATGCGGGCCGCGTGTTTGACATGCCTGCTATAAACAATAATGCTGTAATTCTTAATACTGTGCCTTCAGAGAGTATTCAGACCTCTGACATATTTAAATTAATTTTTCCCTCATCAAATAATACTCAGTACTCTAGAATGACAAACTGAAAACAGGATTTTAGAATTTTTTTCACATTTATAAAAAAAAATGAAATATCACATTCACACAAGCATTCAGCAAAGCACCTTTGGTAGCGATTACAGCCTGGAGTCTTCTTAAATATGGTAGCAAGCTTTCACCTTGACCTGAATTTGTATATTTTCTGGCATTCTTCTCTGCTGATCATCTCAAGCTTAGTCAGGATGGATAGAGGCCATTGGTGGCCTCTCCAGAGATCTTAAGTTGGGTTCAAGTCTGGGTCTGACTAGGCCATTTAAGAAGATTAACAGAGCTGGCTCTAAGCCACTCCCATGTTTCTCTTAAGTCAATCTTAAGTCTTTGGCATCCTAGACTAGGTTTTCATTAAGGATATCTCTGTACATTTATCTGTTCAGTTTTCCTCAAACCTGACTAGTTTCCTTTTCCCTACCACTAAAAAGCAACCCCACAGCATTTTTTCTCCAGATGTGACACTTAGAATTGAATCCATTTGAATCTTAGTTTCAAGAGCAGAAAATTTGTTTCAAATGCTTTGAAAGTCATTAGTTGCCTTTTGGCAGACTCCAAGCAGGCTTTCTTGTGTTATCTGGCAACTCTGCCATGCAGCCCAGAAGTCAGTGTAAGTGTTGCACTGGTGGATGTCCATGAGGAGGTTTCTCCCATTTACATGCAGGTCCTCTGGAGCACAGCCAGAGTGACCATCGTTTCTTCATCACCTGTCTTAGCCAGGCCCCTCTCCCCTAATTGCTTAGGCTGGGCAGCCAGCTCTATGAAGAGCAGTGGTTGTTTCAAACTACTTCGGTTTAGAAATTACAGAGGCCACTGTGCTTTTAGAATCCTTCAGTCATACAGAAATTATTGGTAGCATTTCACAGATCTGTGCCTCGACACAACCCTATATATAAACTGTGTAGGCAATTCTTTCAACGTCATGACTTTTTTTTTTTTTTGCTAAAATGTGGGACCTTCTATTCACAGTTGTGTCCCTTAACTAATCTTGTGCAGTGAATTTAATTGACCTTAGGTGGACTCCATATATCTCAATGAAGAACGGGATGCACCGGAGCCAACTTTCAGTTGCCATAGCAAAGGGTCTGAATACTTGTGACAGTGTGATATTTCAGTATTTTATTTTTAATAAATTTGCAAAAGTTTCTATAATCTTTTTTTTACTTTGTCGTTCTGGGATACTGAGTAATGTTTGAGGGAATCAATTTAAATGATTTTAACATAATGCTGCAACATAGCATATTGTGCAAAAAGTAAAAGGGTCTGAATACTTTCTTAAGACACTGTATTTTAAAAAGGGAATTTAAAGTATTGAACAGATTAATCATTCAAGAAAGTATTGTATTTACATTTTAAACCAGAAACAAGCATAGATGTGAATTAAATTTCTGATATAAGACAATAAAAAAATGTTTACTACTGATTCAATGTTTTTTTACTTCCGTTAAATCCTGCAGTGTCTTAGTATTGGTGATGCTAAACTCTTAAATTTATAAGGCTGCCATGTGGAATGGCAGTGCTGGTTTTGTGCTATGTGAGATAAACTTTATTTATCTATCTACATGCTTTGTGCTGTGCGCTAACAGGAATTGATGTGCAGTATAATAAATTCCCTAAGTAGCATTATCTGTGCCGCTGCACAAGGCAACTACTGAACGAAACTCAGAAGAGAAAGAAAATAGGAATGTCTTAATAACACTAATTGAAACCATTTGTTATAGTAATTAAAAATCATGAGTGGTCTCCCCTACACTTTCTCGTATACTGAGATTTGGGGATGAATATTTGAGGAGTAAACCGCAAGATTATTATATTTTTATATTATGTACATTAAAGAACCATTAACAACAAATCAAATTAATAATATACAGTAATCCCTCCTCCATCGCGGGGGTTGCGTTCCAGAGCCACCCGCGAAATAAGAAAATCCGCGAAGTAGAAACCATATGTTTATATAGTTATTTTTATATTGTCATGCTTGGGTCACAGATTTGCGCAGAAACACAGGAGGTTGTAGAGAGACAGGAACGTTATTCAAACACTGCAAACAAACATTTGTCTCTTTTTCAAAAGTTTAAACTGTGCTGCATGACAAGACAGAGATGACAGCTCCATCTCACAATTAAAAGAATGCAAACATATCTTCCTCTTCAAAGGAGTGCGTGTCAGGAGCACAGGCTATCACATAGATAGAGAAAAGCAAACAAATCAATAGGGCTGCTTTTAAGTATGCGAAGCACCGCGGCACAAAGCTGTTGAAGGCGGCAGCTCACACCCCCTCCGTCAGGAGCAGACAAAGAGAGAGAGACAAACAGAGTTTGTTTTTCAATCAAAAATCAATACGTGCCCTTCAAGCTTTTAAGTATGCGAAGCACTGGGCAGCATGTCGTTTCAGGAAGCAGCTGCACAAAAGATAGCAACGTGAAGATAATCTTTCAGCATTTTTAGACGACCGTCCATATCGTCTAGGTGTGCGAACAGCCCCCCTGCTCACACCCCCTACGTCGGGATCAGAGAAAGTCAGTGCAAGAGAGACAGAGAAAAGTAAGCTGGGTAGCTTCTCAGCCATCTGCCAATAGCGTCCCTTGTATGAAATCAACTGGGCAAACCAACTGAGGAAGCATGTACCAGAAATTAAAAGACCCATTGTCCGCAGAAACCTGCGAAGCAGCGAAAAATCCGCGATATATATTTAAATATGCTTACATATAAAATCCGCGATGGAGTGAAGCCACGAAAGGCGAAGCGCGATATAGCGAGGGATTACTGTATTGAACAATTATTATAAAAGTAAAATTAAATAAATCGACTCTGCAGCTGCACGAATAAAAGGTAATGTACCACTTCCGGTTAATGGAAATAGCCCAAAAGGTGTTAGAAAGCTATGTTTTGTACCCAGTACTTATATGTAAAATTTGGTTGACCAAAGTGAAAGTGTACTCAAGTTATCATGGTTACATATATACACACACACACAGACATAATTCCAAAAATAGTATTTTCGGACTCGGGGATATCTAAGATTTTGAAATTCACCAAAATATCGAAAATGAATTTTTGGAGGATTCCAATACTTTCCCTTTTCTTCGTATACGAGATAGTCGGGGAGGTCTAAAATGTTGAGATTCATCAAAATCTCAACATCGAATCTTTGGGCGATTACAATACTTTCCGTATACTTCATATACGAGAAAGTAAAAATCAGTATCTGTAGCCTTTGTGACATTTCCATGGGAATGTATTTTTATTTATAAAGGTAAACCTTAGGAACACAACTGATTTGCTACAGTTTACAATAGTTTTGTAGTCTTTAAATCAATATCTTTCTGTCCTTTGTTCTATCCCTCCCTCTTCAACATTTAAATATGTAGTATCATTAAAGTATAGATTTCTTTTTCTTTTCTTTCCCAAAGAAATACACGAAGGGCAGCTGAAGTTTGGATGGATGAATTCAAAAATTTTTACTATGCAGCTGTCCCATCAGCACGAAATGTTCCTTATGGCAAGTAAGTATTAAGTCATTTCACATTAATTTTTTTGACATGGTAGTTTAGAGAGAATTATATTTTAAATCTTTGTATTTCAGTATTCAAAGTAGGCTAGAAATGAAGAAGAGGCTTGGCTGCAAACCATTTAAATGGTATCTCGAAAATGTCTATCCTGAACTCAGGTGAGTTCTGAGAGTTTTGATAAATGTTTAACTTATGTGTGTGTCCATGAATTTTAATAGTATTGAATGGGCTGTTTTGTTGTACATTGGACTGTTTTGTTGTGGCTTTTGTGTGGATTTTACATGTTCTTTCTTAGTTCACTTGAGGCTCTTCCAGGGAGCTTTAATTTCTTTCATAATGGACTTGTCATACTTTCCAGAGTTAGTTCTTATGTTGCTACCAGGAAAATCACCAACTCCAATGGGTTCGATTTTTATTAATCAGTTTCAAACTACTTTGTTTCTTGACTGTTTAAACTAATCTGCATCTTTATATACAGTTATTATATAATTAATAACTGATCAAGTTTGTATTTGCCTTTTACCTTAGAACTTGACCCTGCACTCTGCCCCATCACTCAGTGAAGAGCTCTATATAGAAATAAACTGAACTAAATTTAAATTTGAATGTTCCCATTGACCCTTCAGTCTATAAGCAAGTCATGAGAATAGATGAAGGGAAAAATGATATTAATTATTTTTTCTTATTTCTGCTACCTTTTGGCATTGGCATTACGCCAAGCACTGCTGGTACCTTGTTGATATTTAATTCATTTCATTGTTTACATGTTTTTAATTCTAGCAATGTGAGGTACTACTTTTCAGTGGGGCAGGTGTTCCCTAGGGAATTTGTAAACTTCAATTTGGACAATTCTTTTTTAATTCCACCAGCACATACATTTAATTTTTAACAACAAGTTAATAACATTTTAAAAAGTGACTGCCAATTTTCAGAATGCTTCCCATAGTTCAAAGAAGACTGTTCCAAACAGAAACACTGGGTAACAAAACATGGATCAGTTTAGATGAATCTTTCTGCATTTTTCATGCTAAATTCAAGTATGTAATCAGACTTTCTCTATCATGCAAGATTTTTCAGTGACACACATTTAATATTTACAATAAGTATCTGTTACACTATATATACATGCTAGGAGCATCTAACCTAAAAAGTAGAAGTGTACAATTTTCTGCTGTACTTGGCCTCATAAATATCACTCTTAAGGGTCCAGTAGTAGACAGAAAGCATACTGGGACTCCACTTTCCATGGTATGTTGCTGCTGACCTCTCCAAGAGTTCCTGAGAAAAAGTCTGGAAAGTTATGTTCATAAATGGCAATAAAAGCATTTTAATCCTGAATTTAACTTTAAAAAAAACGTGTACACCTTAATAGGGGTTTATATACTAAGTATACTGTTGAAATAGTTTACTGTCAAATAATGCAAAGAGTACATGACACGTGTTTTGCCCTAATTCTGGGCTCATCAGGCGTACACACTCTACTGCACTCCCTCTCGGGAATCGAACCTCGGACGTCAGCGCCAGAGGCGAAGCCCCTAACGTTGCGCCACAGCGTGTGGTTCGTTTATTTGACAGCATGTAGATCGGGGTAATTACATTCACGGCATTCGTAGTCTGTGTCACAATCTGATTGTATGGGTGGTTAACGAATGCCGTGAATGTAAGTATACTATATAGCCTTAAAAAACACATAACTCGAAATTATGGGTTATTGAAATATTTTTATGAAATCAGAATGAAAAAATTAAACACCACTAAGATTTTCTGTGACAAAATCCTTGTTGGCCAGAGTTATCAAAGCATTCCATAAAGTTTTTTATATTAAAAAGACCATTGGCTATAAGTGTTTGACCCTTCTTTTTTCATAGTTTACCTTACACTGTTGGGTCTGTCACAAAACATTCTGACTACAAATATTTACAATGGGTATCTTAATGGTGTCACTGTATTATATGAAAATTATTTAACATTTAAACAACTGCAGTGACCTCTGCCACGGAAATTAACACAGTATTTCCAGGACCTTGGGAGTTTTATCCCCCAGGTTTATTAATTCCCCAAAGTGCTTTTTTTACTTTTACTTTGTTATCTCCATTTAAAGTCCTGTGATTTCCCATGCCTGCTGAAAACAACCTGAGCAATATCTTCTTACCTTTCCAGAGTTGTTTAGTGGTTTGTCAGAACATATTTGAAGCTGCCTGAAAGAGATTCACTATAGAATCAAAAAAATTTGTACCCATACAAAATCAAAATCTTTTGCTTTGGTTGCTGTAGGTATTCTGTTGTCTTTGCACTAATGACCTTGCTGATTTCTTTACAACTGGTGTCAATCTACCATTATAAAAATATTAAACTCCTGCAAATAAATGCTAACTCGGTAATCTGAGTAGACCTTTTTATTTAAAAATCTTAAATCAATCAGATTCCACAAAACTTTATTAAGAATGAGCCAAAATGACAGATTATCAGAATAGCCATTTGTAGACTTGCATTTCTTTGACAATACCAGTGTAAAATTGCCAAAAGAACTGTTTAACACTAGAATTACCAGAGCCTACGAAAAAACTCGTATATCCGGCCCACCTTAAATCGCTTCTTAAATCCGTTCACACCTCTCCGCCAGCATCCTTTGTCCTCTAAATGTGCTGATAAAAGACAAGCTGCCAGCAGCCGGCTATTCCATCCCCCCACCGACTTAGAACGTGAGCGAAGTTTTCCCAGCTCACGCCTTGATTGATTATGTGGGAGTGAAGTGGAGTTTTACAGTGGAAATAAGAGATCATTATTCTAAAGTAATCTGTGTAAACACATTGTTAAAACAGAAACTTTTTCATATTTTAGTAATAAATGTTACAAAATGTAGTAGGCATAAACTATAGAATATATAAAGCCCAAGTTCCAAAGATCAAATAAACACTTTCACAAAAGCTTCAAGAATGATTCAACAGCTTCTGTGGCGTAGCGTGTTAAGATTTGCCTCTTAGCGCAGAGCAGCTTTTCCTTGCCTCACAGACCTGAGTTCGATTCCCCGCTGGGGATGAAGTGTTGCTTTTTTTTTCTTTTCTTTTAAACCTCAAACGGACATAAAATTTATACATTGGTATGCACTGTCAGTTACTGAGATCGTTATATTTTCATGTGGGATGCTCCTTTTCAAATATTTTTTTAACAATTGAGACTGCAATTAACAGGAACAACTGTCCTTATAACTTATTTTTAAGATCCATCACAGACAGACAGAGCACTGCGTAATAGAGAGACAGACAGGCAGAGAAGTCACTAGATATAGAAGTAAACAGGGAAGCCACGTGTACTGAAAGAAAAAAAGAACAACATGTGCGTTGTCCCTGCTGCACTGAATAAGAGCAGGCGCTCTAACATCACCACTCCCCCCATCTAGTCAGATCGGGGGAGGGGTGATGTTAGAGCGGCTGCGCTTATTCAGTGCAGCAGGGACAACGCACATGTTGTTCTTTTTTTCTTTCAGTACACGTGGCTTCCCTGTTTACTTATATATCTAGTGAGTTCTCTGCCTGTCTGTCTCTCTATTACGCAGTGCTCTGTCTGTCTGTGTGTTATGGATCTTAAAAATAAGTTATAAGGACAGTTGTTCCTGTTGTTTGCAGTCTCAATTGTTAAAAAATTTTTTGAAAAGGAGCATCCCACATGAAAATATAACGATCTCAGTAACTGACAGTGCATACCAATGTATAAATTTTATGTCCGTTTGAGGTTTAAAAGAAAAGAAAAAAAAAAGCAACACTTCATCCCCAGCGGGGAATCGAACTCAGGTCTGTGAGGCAAGGAAAAGCTGCTCTGCGTTAAGAGGCAAATCATAGCGTGCTACGCCACAGAAGCTGTTGAATCAATCTTGAAGCTTTTGTGAAAGTGTTTATTTGATCTTTAGAACTCGGGCTTTATATATTCTATAGTTTATGCCTACTACATTTTGTAACATTTATTACTAAAATATGAAAAAGTTTCTATTTTAACAATGTGTTTACACAGATTACTTTAGAATAATGATCTCTTATTTCCACTGTAAAACTCCACTTCACTCCCACATAATCAATCAAGGCGTGAGCTGGGAAAACTTCGCTCACGTTCTAAGTCGGTGGGGGGGATGGAATAGCCGGCTGCTGGCAGCTTGTCTTTTATCAGCACATTTAGAGGACAAAGGATGCTGGTGGAGAGGTGTGAACATATTTAAGAAGCGATTTAAGGTAGACCGGATGTACGAGTTTTTTCATAGGCTCTGGTAATTCTAGTGTTAAATTTGCAGTGCAGTAAACGCTACAAAGTTAGCTGTCATTCATGTTTCTCCTCCAGGTATGGGCAGTTCTGCCTTTGTATTAAGTTGTAATTAAAGGATTCCAGAGTTTTACAGTTATTTTATTTCAAAAATATATACTTTACCCAATTATATTGCTCATCATATATAGTAAACGTTAATTTAAAGTTGACAGAGGAAGTTCAGTTTGGATATCTTTGTGATAGTGAAGTCAGATTAGATTATTGTCCACTACTGCAAGTTACATAACAGCGCCTATTTTATATTCAAACTTCTTTTGAACAGAAATATATTTCTATTTTATCATTTTTGATAAGGTGCATTCAGTCTAACTGCTTGCTGCTTTTTACATACATTTTGATCTAGTAGTCCTAAGCATCTTCAGGGACTTAGATTAGATAGATATTCAGATGTTGCACTTTCAGTTTTACTTTTGGTGTTTAAAATGGGTATACAATCACATGTATGCATGTGCAAGAACAGTGGAAACTTCCATGTGCAGCAATGCCAAATTAGCTATCAAAATCCAAGTGTTGACTGTGTTTTTGAAAATTTCATATTGCCTTTTTGATTAATCTCTCTCTTAACCACTTATGATTATTTAAAGTAAGCAATAACCATATTTATGATTCACATTGCATTTTTGGTCCATTTTAAACAGGGTTCCTGATCATCAAGATATAGCCTTTGGTGCTCTGCAGCAAGGTAGCAATTGTTTGGATACTCTGGGCCATTTTGCTGATGGTGTTGTTGGCGTTTATGAATGTCACAATGCTGGTGGAAACCAGGTATGTAGAGATTCAATTCTCAGGTTTAATAATTCACAAAATTCAAACTACTTCAATATTTATATAGTACTGAAAATGCCAACCCCAGGTGAGTTTCTGTAAATTCAGTTTTTTTTTCTTTAAATCTCATATATTTATTCATATTCATAATATGAATGTTTTCATAGTCATGTTGTTGTAATATATGTATATTAAAATGAAGCTTGCCGTTCTTATTGACAATATACAATAAGTGTCCATTTTTACAGATATAACATGGTTAAAATAATGCACATAAATATAAAATTTATATATACTGTGCATATTTTCAGTTAACTGTTCTTCAAATAACTTGCATTAGAAGTTTGAACAAAATAAATTTATCAATTATATGGTTAAAATTACACTTTCTTCCGGCTGGGAGAGGACGCAGGCGCTGGCTGTTCGCTGCTTCTCCATGCTATATTCATTACTTAAGTATTTTTACTACTTGAATATCATTTTAATTCTAGCTGTTTTCTGGATATTATACAGAATTTTAGCATCTAGCGGCTGTAATTTGCTGTTAACACCTTACAGCGTTTAATATCGTTGCTTTTGGAGAAATCCTACCTGTGACATTTGTTGGCCTGACTTACGCTGTGTCATCGGCGCTGGCCTGTATCGGCCTGCTATTACATTTCCTGAATGTCGGCTCTGTCGTTGGGATCTTGGTGATTGTCTTGCTTCTGGAGTCCTTTGCAGCTTGCACCACAGCTGTCCAACTATACACATAAGGACTACGGCCGACTATTTACATCGGGGCCATATCTCCTCCGCTTGCCGGCATGCTTCAGTATCTGCCATCGCAACTGTTGGAGCTCAACAACCACAGTCTTCCATTAGACATCACAGTCATCAAACAACTTGGACTCCTCCGTCACCCCCGCTACATCTATAGGGAGTCTGGTCGGCAGTTTGTTTACAGCAATACCTGGAGCTCCATTCCTTCCTTATGGTCAGCAGCACCTCGCTCCGTGGCAGCCCGAACATGTCATCTGTGCGCCTTTACCACGGAGACTAAAAACATTGCTCGGCGGCAGTCCAGGCGAGATGGAATGCCTGGAGTGGGTTTCAGCTTTCTTCGTCCTCTGGTTAAAAGCAACACCTCGCTAAACATCAATGTTGAACTTTTTAATGTCCATTTCCTGACAAATAAAGCCTGTCTAATTTATAATCGCATTGCAGACAGGGGGATTGGCATTATTTGTTTGAGTGAGACCTGGCATAAATCCAAGGTATACTCAGTTTTCAACGAGTCCTGCCCTCCTGGGTACACCTACCTTGAAAAGGCCCGCAACTCTGGACGTAGCGGTGGTCTGGCTGTAATTCATCAGGTTGATTTGCAATTATCACTTCTCCCACTTCCTAAATTCTCAACGTTTGAATGCCTGGCGATAAATTGCAAGCATCCACTTTTTATAACAATACTTCTTATTTACCGACCACCAAAACAACACCCTGATTTCATTACAGAAATGAATGAGCTGCTCTCATCTTTCTGTACAACATCATCAAATGTACTGATTCTTGGAGATCTGAACATTCACGTGGACACTCCCTCTAATTATTCTGCTCTTCAGCTTTTAGAGCTTCTGGACTGCCTAAATCTGAGGCAACTTGTCGAGGTCCCCACTCACAACAAGGGCCATACCCTCGATTTAGTCATTACTGATTCAGTCCTCATCTCAGACCTCAAAGTACTTGATCTGAGTGTTTCCGATCACAAAATTGTCTCAATGCATTTACCCACAAATTCACAAAAACCACAGCACTGTATCCGCTTCAGGAACCTGAAAAAAATAAATTTGACTGATTTAAATGCTGACGTTAAGATCTTCATTGCTCCCCACCTTTCTTCTGTCAGTGAATTAGTCAATTACTACAATAATGGGCTCCACAACATCCTTGAGACCCATGCCCCAGTTAAATTACGAGTGGTCTCTTTTGTAAAATCTGCCCCGTGGTTTACAAGTGAGCTTTGACAGATGAAAACAGCTGGGCAAGCCCTCGAGTGGCATTTTGTTGCAACCAGTTCAACAGTCCACAAATTAGCTTATCAGTCCCACCAAAAAAACTACTTCAGGGCACTGACCACTGCCAGATCTCAATACTATTCAACTTTAATCAACAACATCCATCCATTTTCCAACCAGCTGAATCTGAACACAGGGTCACGGGGGTCTGCCGGAGCCAATCCCAGCCAACACGGGGCACAAGGCAGGAACCAATCCCGGGCAGGGTGCCAACCCACCACAGGACACACACAAACACACCCACACACCAAGCACACACTAGGGCCAATTTAGAATCGCCAATCCACCTAACCTGCATGTCTTTGGACTGTGGGAGGAAACCAGAGCACCCGGAGGAAACCCACGGAGACACGGGGAGAACATGCAAACTCCACGCAGGGAGGACCCGGGAAGCGAACCCAGGTCCTCAGGTCTCCCAACTGCGAGGCAGCAGCGCTACCCACTGCGCCACCGTGCCGCCCCTAATCAACAACAGTCCTGGAAATTCCAAACAACTTTTTTTCCGTAATAATTTCACAGAGGAGCAGTGCAATAATTTTATTAAATATTTCACCTCTAAAGTGGACAGCACCCACTCCTCATTGTCTGCCTCCAGCCCTCCATGGCTGGATGTTTCTACATCAAAGCCAATGGGCTGCCTTTCCCAGTTCCTCTGTACCACAGTTAAAGAAGTTGAGGACATCATACAGAGGATGCGACCTTCAACGTGTTCATTGGACCCTTTTCCTACTCCTCTGATAAAAGCTAATGTATCAGATATAAGCCCACTTATTGCTGACATCATTAATCACTCTCTCCAGAGCAGCTTAGTCCCACTGGTCTTGAAAACTGCAAAAATTAGACCTCATTTAAAAAAATCCTTTTTGGATCCTGAAGTGATAGCAAACTATCGTCCGATCTCCAACCTTCCATTTCTGTCTAAGGTTTTGGAAAAGGTTGTTTTGGTTCAGCTTCAGGATCACCTCAAAAAATTCAATCTGTTTGAAAAATTTCAGTCTGGTTTCCGAACTTCTCACAGCACAGAGACAGCCCAGGTCAGAGTCACCAATGACCTCCTGATGGCTGCTGACCAGGGCTCTCCATCACTCCTTATCCTCCTGGACCTTACAGCTGCATTTGATACAGTAGATCATAATATTCTCCTTCATCATCTTCACTATACAATTGGACTTTCTGGCATTACTTTCAAATGGTTCAAGTCCTATCTTACAGACAGGACTGAGTGTGTGGCCTTGGGGGATGCTAAATCTCATACCCACACTGTCACCTGTGGAGTTCCACAAGGATCAGTCCTTGGGCTGACCCTCTTTAATATCTATATACTACCCCTGGGTCACATCATCCGCAAGCATGGAGTTTCATTCCATTGCTATGCCGATGATACGCACTCTATGTGAGACTGGATTCGACTTCTCTTACACCTCCATCAACTTTTTCCTCTTGCTTGGATGAGATTGATGCCTGGATGTCCAAGAACTTCCTCAAGCTGAACAGCACCAAAACTGAAGCTTTTTTAATTGGCACCCCCATCAACTTCGTTCCTCTGTAAATTGTATTTCCTTTTCTGACAGTACCATTACCCTCTACCCTTCTGTTGCAAATCTGGGTGTCAAGTTAGACTCCCATCTGTCATTTGATATACATATCCATCACCTTTGTAAAATTGCATTCCTTCATCTCCGAAAAATAGCCAAACTCTGTCCCTACCTCTCCCTCTGTGATGCTGAAAAGCTGGTTCATGCCTTTGTCTCATCCAGACTGGACTATTGTAATGCACTCCTCATCGGGATACCCAACAAGAGCCTTCAAAAGCTTCAACAAATTTAAAATAGTGCTGCAAGAATCCTGATGAGGGTGCTGAAATATGAACATATCTCACCAATCCTTCGGTCACTTCATTGGCTCCCTATCCATCTCCGTATCGAATACAAACTCTGTTTGTTTACTCACTGGTGTATCCATGGAAATGCTCCACAATATCTTAAAGAACTCCTTATATTACAATCCAGTACAAGAAACCTCCGTTTTACAAAATACCCACCGCCTTTGCCCCACTGTGACCAAACTTCATACAATGGGTGACCGAGCCTTTGCAGCCGCTGCTCCACGGCTCTGGAATGCCGTACCAGAGAGCCTGAGAACACAGCAGATTGTGGGCTGTTTTAAAAAACAGCTAAAGACTTTTCTATTTAGGAAAGCATATTAACAAGAATGCTATAATTATTGTTGTTAAATCTGTGTTTTTATCTTGCCTTGCCTTTGTTTAATCTTTTTATGTTGCACTTTGAGATTTACTGCTAATGTAAAGTGCCCCTATAAATGCATTATTATTATTATTACTTGAAAATGTATTTCCTTTACTGAACTTCAAAGCCAAATGTAGGCCTAATAAAGTTAATTTAGATAGAAAGATTAAATACTGTCTTAATTTCTCTTTCTTTCTATCTTTCTTTCTTTCTTTCTTTCTTCCTTTCTTTTTTTCTTTCTTTCTTTCTTTAAAAAAAGTAAAACATGCTAAACAAAGCTTAGTTTGGAAGCATTTATTCTGTTTTTAATAATACATATTTAATTTGAATAGCTTTTTGTCAGTGAAATGTTAACATTAATGTTATATTTATAGTGCTAATACTTGCCTGATATTCATACAAGTTTTCATCAGTATTTTCTGTGTATTTTTAGTTAAACTTTCACACCAGTCATATGATTAACACTAGGATCACCAAACATTTTGTCATTACTATGACCACCAAGGCTACACCAAGTGGTGTCTGAATCATTTTGTTCTCCCTGAATGCTCATCAACTTTACAACCTGATAATGCATTCCTAATGCCTTACCTCCAAATGCCACAAATAGTCAGATACAACATGAGAGAACATGTAAGCAATTAATTTCATGGCACACAGCATATACTATTTGCAAAAATTTTCCCTTTACATGTTAGCATAATTTTTTCTGGGGTGCACTGCCAAAAACCGCTTCAGTATTCATTAGTGAAAAGTAAAACAAAGCATTTCAATCAGCTGGGCACATAAAATAATCAATGAAATAAAAATATTTTTTCTGCATAAATAGATTATAAAAATTGCAGCCATACTTACATATTTCATTGATTGTGTAAGTAGGTGGCAAGCAGCATGACAAACTGATTAAATTATAAAATAGTCTATGGTCTGTTGGTGCTCCAGCTGTTTGTTAGCCAAAAAAAAAAAAAAAAGTCGCGGTTCAGGGTTCACGGACTCGGTCATTCGCGGATTTTTCCTTAGAACCTAACTGTTAATTGTTAGCGGAAAGTGTAAATATCCTCCGCAATCTTTTATGGCTTTTTTCGTGGCAATACCGTGCTGTAGAGAACAGGAAGCAACCGCTGAGGGAAACGCGGTTTTGGATGGTGAAAGAGCGTTATTTATTTCTTCTTGCTGCTGATTGACTGCTGCCCTGTGACGCGTCTCCAGCTGAATGTCCTCGTGTTTTCCATTTTGTTATTGTATTCATTTTGTTATTGTTAAACGCACAAGATGTCGCCGAAACGCCTTGCACCTTCTAAGGCTTCTGGCACTGAGCCTAAACACCAGAAGAAGTTTAAAACACTCCAGGAGAAGGCTGAACAACTGAATTTGCTCCGGGAACTAAAAAGTTATGCTGCAGTAGCGCGCCACTATGGCATTAATGAAAGCACCGCACACTACATAAAGAAGAACAAAGTACCGTATCTGTAAGTTTCTGTGATAGTGCCAAAAAGGTAACGACCGTAAGGAATAAAAATATTGTCAGGATGGAATCTGCCTTGGCATTGTGGATCACTGACTGCAGGAAGAAGAACATCCCCTTGGACAGTAACATCATCCGTGAGAAAGCAAGGAAATTGTACCAGCAGTTTGCTACAATTTGAGACAATGTAGCAACTTCCCATCACAATGTTCATGAAACCTATAAAGAAAAGCCAACACGAAACCCCACCAGAAGAAGACCTGTCCAAAGATATGACTCCTTCTTAAGCGCCTGAAGAAGAGGCGCCACCCGAGGAGTTGTAAATGCTCTGCATCGTACTGCACAGCTACTTCATCATCATCATCAATATCATTCATCATTGGTGAGTACCTGTACATTTTACTGTATTTTAATTAAATTAAATTATTATGTATTTACTCATAACAAAGAAAAAGACAGCGCATACTAAAGAAAATGCGCTTGCATGAATTACAGTATGTATAGCAGTAACAAGCACCGCAGGAGACATAACAGTACAGTACTGTACAGTAGACGGTTTACCTTTACATTCTTTTTTTAGGTAATGTATTAAGGTAATTTTTTAGGTAATATATTGATGTATTAAGCTGAGTTTGCAATGAAATTAAAGTGCTTTGGGGGCATACTGTATTTAGGGTTTAAACTATAAAAAATAGGCATTTAAAAGGCATTTTTTAACCACATCCAAAAGTCACGGTTTTTCACAATTCACGGGTGCTCTAGGAACGTAACCCCCACGAATTTTGGGGGTGTACTGTATATAATATATGCGTATATATATATATATATATATATATATATATATATATATATATATATATATATATATAAAAATATACTAGCTGTGTAAGCCTATACTGTAAAAAGCCTGGGGTCCGAGAAACTATTGAAATTGTCAGGAAAAAAAAACTGAAATGTAGAGATATCGGGTAATTGAAGGGAACTACTCTGGGCATCTCTCTCCTAGGAGGATTCGTTTTGCTGACATGCTCGTCTCACTTCTGTATTAGCGGCGGGAGGAAAAGTAAAATGGATACCGTTTTGCCGATATTAGCGGCTAAGCGACTTTCTTTCTCCTGAGGTTTCATTTTCCTGATGTGCTGGCCCCGCTTGTGTTATTAGCGGCTAAGCGAGTTTTCTGTTTCCTCGGAGGTGGAGCCCTTACCCCGACTCCACCTGTCACTTCCGTGCTGGACAGACACACACACTTCCACACGCAGACATATACTGTATATATATAATATAAAAATCTTGGGTCGAGACGTGATCATTTCGGAGAGACACTGACGTCACGCAAGACTAGACATTACAACCTTAGGAACGGTGACTTTTGCACGTCATGCCCTACTTGCAAACAATTTAACACTTGAATTACCAGAGCCTACGAAAAAACTCGTAGATCCGGCCCACCTTAAATCGCTTCTTAAAACCTTTCTCACCTCTCCGCCAGCGTCTTTTGTCATCTAAATGTACTGATAAAGACAAGCTGCCAGCAGCCGGCTATTCCATCCCCCCAACGACTTAGAACGTAAACAAGCTTTTCCCAGCTAATGCCTTGATTGATTATCTGGGAGTGAAGTGGAGTTTTAGAGTAGAAATAATAAGATTGTTATTTGGAACACACGCATTTCATATGTGTTGCATTTCTACAGTAATCTGTGTAAACACTTTGTTAAAACAGAAACGGTTTACAATATTCTAGTAGCAAATGACAAAATGTAGGCATAAACTATATAATGTATGAAGCCTGAAGTCCAAATATCAAAGAAACACTTTCACAAAAGGTACAAAAAAAAAGCCACCGCCAAAAAAACCCGTCTTAGTGTAAGACATTGACATGACTTAACTATCACTGCTTCCGTGGCGTAACAGTATCAGTCGCTGACTGGGAATCAGAAGATCATGAGTTCGATCCTGCACAACTCCCATTTGAGAAGTGTTCTTATTTTCATTATTTTAGAATAAAATGATACATTTGATTTCAGTCTGTAACAGCCGGTGTAATTTATGATATTTGTAAAGGTTAGCTTTATTTTTTTAAAATTCACTTTTCATTGTCTCAGTCGCATTCAGGATCCATCCCTACCGCCCCCCACCTGACACTGCTGTTTTTACATAAAGACGCGCTATTGTTCTGCAGTGTATCACGATACATACGACCGCATGGTTTTTTCCCCCAGTATTGCCAGTCCCCACGTGTTGCTGTATGCTGTTTCTTTTGTACTCCAGGACATGCAGAGGAAAGCATAGTAAAGAGCAGTAACTTCAGCGCTATATGCAATCATCAGACACTCCCCATCTGTTGCTGTTTTCACATAAAGACGCGCTAAAGCTCTGCAGTGTACTTGTAACTGCATTGTCGTACCAATGCTTGCGAACTGAAGTGTCTGCATGCACTTTTCGTGGCATTATACGTGTATTTTTTGAGCATGCCCATGTAGCTCAAACACAGGAACATATGTTGATGTAAAAGTATAACAAAACAAGTGCACTTTTATTCAAGACTATAACCGAAGAAAAAAGAAAGCAAGTTACAGTAGGTGGAATGCTAAGAACTGCTGATTTCCATTCTGTGCTATATAACTGTTAACATTTGAATCTGATGATTGCATATAGCGCTGTCTGATTTAGTGTGCGCAAGAACATGTAGGTGACCAGTTGCTGAGTGCTACAACGCACATTTTAAAAAAAGAAAGAGACAAATATATGTGACGTTTTGAAGAAATCATTTTATGACGCGAATAGTACCAATCAGAAAACATCGTCGAAGTAATGCAATATTATTTGAAAACGAACAGCGTCAGGTTGGGTGTGAAGTTATACTGGCGCTGTTTGAGTCAGATCAGAAGCTGAATAAGCTGAAAAAGCTCCTGTTCTGACTCTAAGTAAAAAAGCATGAATTAATCAACAGAAATAACCACGATTGACATTTTAAAGTTAACGATTTACAGTGCATACCAATTTATAAATTCAATGTCCGTTTGAGGAACAAAAAAACACTTTCTTCAAAGCTGGGAATCGAACTGGCGTCTCTGTGGCACAGTAAGGCAGTGGTGCTCCAAGTCAGCAAACCGTCCTTATAACTTATTTTTTCAAGATCCATAACACACAGACAGACAGAGCACTGCGTAATACAGAGACAGACAGGCAGAGATATACAAATAAACAGGGAAGGCACATGTACTGAAAGAAAAAAAAAATCAACATGTGCATTGTTTCTGCAGCACTGAATAAGCTCACCCGCTTTAACATCACCCCTCCCCCGATCTGACTCTCTAAGTAACAGCGCAAGTACAGACACAAATCAAGTGCATGTGTGTACTGTATAATATTAACAAAAAGAGCAGCTTACTACTGAAAACGGCAAATATAGGAGTGAGTGGGGATCAAACCAGGACTCTTGATTACACTTGGTTTGCGTCTGTACTTGCGCTGTTACTTAGAGAGCCAGATCGGGGGAGGGGTGATGTTAGAGCAGGTGAGCTTATTCAGTGCTGCAGAAACAACGCACATGTTGATTTTTTTTTTCTTTCAGTACATGTGCCTTCCTTGTTTGTTTGTATATCTCTGCCTGTCTGTCTCTGTATTACGCAGTGCTCTGTCTGTCTGTGTGTTAAGGATCTTGAAAAAAATAAGTTATAAGGACAGTTGTTCATGTTAATTGCAATCTCAATTGTTAAAAAAATATTTGAAAAGGAGCATCCCACATGAAAATATAACGATCTCATTAACTGACAGTGCATACCAATTTACAAATTTTATGTCTGTTTGAGGTTAAAAAGAAAAAAAAGAAGTAACACTTTATCCCCAGCGGGGAATTGAACTTATGTTTGTGAGGCAGAGAAAAGCTACTCGGTCTGAGAGGCAAATCTTAGCGCGCTACGTCACGGAAGCTGTTACATGGTGTGTGAAGCTTTTGTGGAAGTGTTTATTTGATCTTAGGAACTCGGGCTTTACACATTCTATAGTTTATGCCTACATTTTGTAACATTTATTACTAAAATATGAAAAAGTTTCTGTTTTAGCAATGTGTTTACACAGATTACTGTAGAAACGGAACACGCATGAAATGCATGTATTCCAAATAGCGATCTATTATTTCTATTCTAAAACTCCAGCAGTTCAGTCACTCCCAGGTAATCAAACAAGGCATGAGCTGGGAAAACTTAGTGAACGTTCTGCGACGGTGGGGGATGGAATAGCCGGCTGCTCGCTGCTCCTCTTAATCGGCACATTTAGAAGACAAAAGAGAGGTGAGAACGGTTTTAAGGTGGGCCGGATCTACGAGTTTTTTCGTAGACTCTGGTAATTCTAGTGTTAAAACAAGTTCACAGACATCTAACCTCGCAGTTGTTGGAATGGTTTTGGCAGATACACTTCATGTGCTCCCAGTTCTTTAAAATGGTGTGCATTCTAAATGGCACATGAACAAAGCGAAGAAGAAAGAGTAGCGTGTCAAAAAAAGACATGAAAGCGTTGGAGAGAAAAGAAGGCAAAAAAGGATTCACAAGAGAACAATAATAATCTATGCAAATTCAGAAAATAAGGAAAGTAATATTCAGCCCAGATGTCCTGCAAGAGACACTTTGACATCCCGCAAGAGACACTTCAACATCCCGCAAGACAAGGCAATGAGACAAAAGGAAAGCTGCTGAACAGGCTTTTAAATAATCGACGCTTAGTGTGACAAGCAGAAGATGCAGCTCAGAAGCAGCAAGCGAAAGACAGAAGCTGATCCGTCCGCATTTCCTTAGCATGTGTTCAGCCACCCTTCCCAACCCCCCACATTCAAAATGCGAGTGACAGAGACACAAAGTGGCATGTGCTTAGCGCACCCTTTGGGATGGGGGTTGGTGTTACGCGAGCGAAGCAAGGGCAGTTGCTATACAGGCTTTGAAATGATTGACGCACAGCGCGAGAAGCAGAGAAGCAGAACACGGAGCACGGCAGGAGGAGCAGTAAGGAAGTAGGTGATCCATCTGCATCTCCAAAGCGTGCATACCCTCTTTACAACGCGAGCAGCAGAGACACGAAGTGGCTTTCGGCAGACACAGCTGCCGTTGTGGGCTCACGAGGCGAGCAGGGGGCACAGCCCCCTAGTACATATAAAAAAAAACTCAGTAGAAATTGCATTTTAATATTTTGCACACTTGCCAGCATCAATTTGACGTGAGGAAAGGAGAATGTGCCATATGAAACTTTATGGACAGAGTGATCCACGAGAAAATGCAGGTCAGTCACAATGTTTTCAGTTTTTATTTCTAAAAGGCGCCAAATACCACAGTGCATCACTCCTTCTGAAAGCCCATGTTTCATTCACGCATTTGCATACACCATCAGGTCTGTGAAAGCCCAGAATTCAAGCCGTGTCATTGGCAGCTTGCTTTATGCACAATGTGCCGTCTCATATGGTTTACACATGACATTGATGCTGGTGGTGTACTTTGTATTCTAAGCTTTGTGAAAATATTGTCACACTTTTTCAGTTGACTTTATATACTTCTTAATTTAATAAAAAGAAAAAAATAGTGATTACTGTATTATTATCTGGAGGAGAAGAGAGCGAGAGAGACAGCAATTCACATTTTGATATCAGTATACAATAATCTTGATTAAGGTGGTTAGATTGGGTTTTTCCAAAATAAAAAGAATATATCAGTATGGTCAAGTATGTGTTGGAGAAGAGAGACAGCAATTCACACCAGATACCAGTGTTCAGTGGCATCGCTTGTAGTGGTAATAGGGGGACTTTCATGTTAAAACAAAATGCAAAGAAAAATATCCATCCATCCATTATCTAACCTGCTATGTCCTAACTACAGGGTCACGGGGGGTCTGCTGGAGCCAATCCCAGCCAACACAGGGCACAAGGCAGGAACCAATCCCGGGCAGGGTGCCAACCCACCGCAGGACACACACCTACACACCAAGCACACACTAGGGATAATTTAGAATCACCAATGCACCCAACCAGCGTGTCTTTGGACAGTGGGAGGAAACTGGAGTACCCAGAGGAAACCCACGCAGACACGGGGAGAACATGCAAACTCCACGCAGAGAGGACCCGGGAAGCGAACCCAGGTCTCCTAACTGCGAGGCAACAGCGCTACCACTGCGCCACCGTGCCGCCCTGCTTAATATTTCCTTCCTTTAATCTACCTGTGATGCATGTTAAGCTTACTGGCCTAAAGGTGCTTGGATCTGCCTGATCACCCTTTTTATATAACAGGATTATCTGTACCATCTTCCGGTCCTTCAGAATTTCCCTAGTGCGCAATGACTTCCTAAAAATGTATGTCAAGGATTTATATATGAACTTGTTTACCTCCTAAAGAAGTCAAGGTTATATATTATATGGTTCTGATGATTTGTTTTATTTCTGTCTATTTAATCCAAACAGTACTTATCCCTCTACATTTTCTAAATCACTTATGAGAGAAAAATGTGAGTTTAGATCATCTGCTATTTTACTGTCTCTGTGTATTATTTCCCTTGTACTATTTTTTTTTCCAGGAGTGGGCTTTGACAAAGGATAAATCAGTGAAACATATGGATCTTTGTTTGACTGTTGTAGACCGAGCAGCTGGCTCTCAAATTAAACTCCAAGGATGCCGTGAAAATGACAGCAGACAAGTGAGTTTTACAATAAAATATTCTTTTGTGGTCATCATATCACATGAAAAAAATAAAATTTCATTTTTGTTGATCCTGTAGAGCTGTTCAACAGTAATGGACGATTAGTTACTTACAAACACAGTAGTTACATAGTGCTACTATTAAATGAGCAGACTGCACCTAAACATAAAAAGCACCTGAAAACTAACACAGCAATACAAAGATCCTATATCTTGAGTTCATGTTGGTAGGTCTGGTATTCCTGGTTTTGACTGATCTAAACCATTTTCCAGACAGCTGTAGAGAGAACAGAGGGAAGGTGGGATAAACGAGTTAGATAAGATCTGTAATCATTTTTTAGTCTGAAAAACTAGAATGAAAGAGCTGGCAACCACTGATTTTGGAGTGCATCCCACTCTCACCATGTTATAGATATTGCCAAGTTAAGCCATGATGGAGAAGTTCAAAACATTTTCAATGACAGACTCAGAGAAAATGGTCATTGATATCTATGACTCTGTAAACGTCAAGTGTCTCAGAAAGAACAGCCTCTTGTGAGCATTTTTGACAGTTTAGAATACCCAGTAAAGTAGGGATTTTGACATTCTTTTTAAGGAAAAGATTACAACACCCTCTTGGACCAAGATTTTATTTGCAAAGTTGACATGATGCACTGTCTGATTTGACTCAGAAATGCCTATCTGAACAGAGAATATTTAAAGAACATCTTGTATAGATGTATTTGTACATCAAACTGTTAGAATTATATTGCTGTCACATTCCTGAAGTTGTTTGAAAGACTCTTTAAATAAACATTGATACGTCAAAGAGTTGATACATCCTAATAGACAATTTTCCTTACATAAAAGAGTTAAATTATATAACTGCTTTACAAGAATCCTGTAAGGTGCAAAAGCTGTAAACACGTTTCTAGCAAAATGTTATCTATGTTTTACATCAAAAAAATGAAATTATACTGCTTTATTACAACAGTCCTTCCACACCTGTAGCAGATGCAGTGCAATGTCATTAATGCAGATGAAAGTTCCATGTGAACAAATGTCATATTGAGAGGTTCAAAAGAAGTGGTAAATACCAATAAAAATACATTAAACAAAGCATAACCTCTGATTTAAAAGTGATAGAAAATTCATAACTCTGAATAACCCTTTTAGTATAAATAATCTGTAAAGAAGTTGCTTTGTCCCTTTTGACAATGCCAGATGCTGTGATAAATTAATTTGATTTGCCTTGTGCACTTTGTATATAAAAATACATTTCTAAATGAAGTCCATGCATTTTAGAATTTAACACTAGAATTTACAAAGCCTACGAAAAAACTCGTAATTCCAGCTGACCTTAAATCCCTTTGCACCTCTTCCGTCAGCGTCTTTTCTCTTGTAAATGTGTCGATCAACTCAAGCAGCAAGTAGCCTGCTATACCATTCCCCCCCACCAACGCAGAAAAGGCAAAAGTTCTCCCAGCTCAAGCCTTGATTATCTTGGAGTGAAGTGCTGGTGTTTTAGAGGGTAAATAATATATCGTTATTTGGAACACATGCATTTCATTTGTGTTCTGTGTCTACAACAATCTATGTAAACACATTGTTAAAACAGAAACATTTTTCATGAACTGTATAATGTGTGAAGCCTGAAGTCCAAATATCAAATAAACACTTTCACAAAAGGTGCAAATCTAATACGACAGCTTCCATGATGCAGCGGGTAAGAACTGCTGATTTGTAATCAAGAGGCTGCCGGTTTGATTCTGGCTGCCTCACAAATTTACCGTTTTGAGTAGTAGTGAGCTGCTCTTATTATTAATACTATACAATAAAAACATACATTTGATTTGGGTCTGTAACAGCTGGTGTAAATTTATAGTACTGTAAAGATTTGTTTTTTTTTTTTTTTTACTTCTCTGTCACGATCACAATACAAACCCAAAACCCCCTTACCACCCACAACCCCAGATTTGACGCTGTTTTTATTTGAAAGTGGGAATAACTGTAGATGTGAGTGGTGTTTTGAGAGAACTGGAAATTCTCTGATCTGGAGGGATAAAAGCTGACACACAAATGCTGGTGGATCATGCCTTCTTGGTCTATCTCATTGTCACTTGAATTTTTTTATTCAGTTTTATTGGTTTGTTCACACTGAATTAGTATGCACCTTATGGTCCATGATGTGAAAGCTGCACTGACAAAAAAAACAGAGACATAAGTATATATGATATTTGGAATTACTCATTTTATGACCTGTAAAGTACATTTCAAAAAACATTGTGGCACTGATTATTCATATTATTCATATTCATTCGCATACCTTTTTGAGGTTGTAATCAGTGACCGTGTTTTTTTTTTTTTTTTTTCCCCCCAATCTTCCCAAGTCTCCACATTTTGGTGCATGGGGGTGTTTCTTTTGTACTCCAGGACATGCAGAGGAAAGAATAGTACAGAGAGGTCAGTTTTGCACTATATGCAATCATCAAATTCAAATATTAACAGTTCCCACATTCCCAAGGATCATCCTTCCTACATTTACAACATGTGTACCTGTTGCATTGTACACACTTCTCTCTATGCTGTGGTTCCTATTACATTGAAGGGGCACCTGACACTGACTGAGTTTGCTTTCCTGGGGGAAGCGATGGTCTTGGAACAGAAGCTTGTCGACGTTGCATCCTCTTTTTCTTTTTCTATCGCCTTTTCTTGTAAGAAGCAATAACAGAGTTCCTCTACAAGGTGAGCAAAGAACACTCTTCTTTTCTCAGTGGACCCCATGCATGCCTCATACAGTACACGTACACGTACTGCCAGGTTAAACACGTTGTATCACACAGCAACTGGCCACATATGTGTTCCTGCTTGTACTGAATAAGCTCATGCCTTCTGGTCCGTGATGTCAAGACAGCACTGGGGAAAAAAGAAAGACAAATATATGTGACATTTTGAAGAAATCATTTTATGACCTGAATAGTATCAATCAGAAAACATTGTCACACTAATGCAATATTATTTGAAAACTAACAGTGTCAGATCGGGTCTAAATTTATGCTGATGCTGTTTGTTAGGCTCAGATCATTTCGGGGAGTTTAGGAAAGAGAGCATGAACATGACTGACAGAATAAAAATGAAAAAAAGCTAACTTTTACAAGTACCATAAATTTACACTGGCTGTTATAGACGCCAATCAAATGTATGTTTTTATTGTATAATATTAACAATAAGAGCATCTCACTACTCAAAATGGAGGCGTCTAGGATCAAACCAGCGACCTTTTGATTACCAGTCAGCAGTTCTTTTCACTGCGCCACGAAAGCAGTTGTATAAAGGGCATGTCAATGTCGCACCCTAATGTGAGTTCTTTTTCTGCAGTTATATTCTTGAATAAAAGCACATTGTTTTGTTGTACTTGTGCCTTTTGTGAAAATGTTTATTTGATATTTGGACTTCAGGCTTCACACATTATACACTTTATGTCTACATTTTGTCATTTATTACTAAAACATGAAAAATGTTTCTGTTTTAACAATGTGTTTACATAGATTGTTGTAGACACAGAACACACATGAATTCCATGTGTTCCAAATAACGATATATTATTTACCCTCTAAAACTTGATAAAAATGATTCTAAAACTCCAGCACTTCACTCAAAAATAACCAAGGCTTGAGCTGGGAGAACTTTTTTCAGCGGTGGGGGGATGGTATAGCAGGCGGCTTGCTGCTTGTGTTGATCGACACATTTACAAGACAAAAGATGTTGACAGAGAGGTGCAAAGGGATATAAGGTGGGCTGGAATTATGAGTTTTTCCGTAGGCTTTGGTAATTGTAGTGTTAAGTTACTGTATGTTAACTGCATGTAACAGCACTATTAAAACTATAAACTTACAAATGACTTTGAATGTGAGCTTATATGCACTCATTGTCACTGAGAAAATATGAATACATTTGTCAGAGCATTATATCTCATTAATGATTGATTAAAGATTAATGAAGGTGGGCTTATAGCAACTAAATTATATAAATTAAAGCTTTCAAAAATCTTAAATGAACTATTATGACAAGATATATCATTTGATACATTGTTCACAAAGAATGCAATGTAACATGCATAAATAAAAATGTTGCATGTAGAATTATGGGATATCAATAGGTTTGTGCGCTTTAAGTATTTGCTAAGTAAGGAATCAGCTTTAATTTGTGCCCAAACCTAGCACTCTGTCAAGCTGTCTACATTACTTAGCCTCTTATCTGAAATACCTGACAGCCATTTGTCCTATTGTTTTTGTTGACCTGAAATAGAAGGAGTAATATATGTATGTGCAGGAATACCTAAATATTTACTCCAAAATTGTACACTATTATGTCAATTAATGTTTTATGTGAAATCTTTGTTGATGAAGTATACAGTAAAATTGCAATTTTGATTTTGTTCTGTATAGAAGGTATAATTAATGGAAGTCTTTTTTTGTATGAAGTGATAAAGTGCAGAAAGGAAGCTGCATTTTGAAGTTTCATAAATAACCTGAAGTATTTGGTTTAAAGTAAAGTAGTTTATAAATCACTTGATCCAGAAATGTAACATCAGCAACTTCAATTTTCACACTGCCAGGTAAAGAGACTTCAGTGTCTGAGTTGACTTTAGCTGCCTCCACGGGGAGATAATTGAGTAGGCTGCCAATGCCGATCAACACATTTGCAAAACAAAGACGCTGAGGATGAGGTCCAAAGGAATTTAAAGTGGCTTGGGATTACAACCTTTTTCGTAGGCTTAAGGGATTCTAGTGTTAAGGATATCGAGTCACCTCAAAGAGCTATGTAAAGAGCAGAGAATTGATCCGTTGTGGCGTTTGGTGCTGATTCTACACTATAAAGGCAACTTCAGAGAATTAATTTGCCTATGTAAATAGAAAACATTTTCACTCTTCAGTAAACCCCTTCTACATAATCCTGCTAGCAGTGATTACCTAGATAATGTCTCGTGCTTCTTTGAAAACTCTTCTGCAGCGTCCCTTATCTGGCACTAATTGTAGCTAAATCACTGCGCTTCAGGCTTGCATCTTTTTGATGTTTTACAAACGTCTTTCTGTTGGTCAGCATGTGTGTTTTTTAAACGGGCTGCTTGTTTTGCCACTGTACTAGTCCTTCTTCTCATTAATATTGTATCGGACGACTGTATTCTTTTCCATTTGTGAAAAGTAGCAGCATACAGCGCTATGTTTTCTGTCTGCCATTGTCATACACAGTCTGCGCTTGTGTGGGGGGGTTTGTAGCATTTTTGCATCACAGCATGTTAACTCATTTCAGTAGTGTGAGCAGTAAGGTATTGTGTTCTATGCTTTTCTAAGAACCTTGCTACCATAATTGAAAATGTAGTATTCAATATTTTTTAATGGTACACTATATGAAATGAGTACAGTTTGAGTATCGAGGTATAGATTACGGTGTATGGCAGGTATTTTCACATGCACACTTTAAAAATGAAATTGCAAGAAAAAGGTTGTATTTTCATTTATTTATTTTTTTTCTTCGATCTGCCTTAGAGTGGTATGAATTTTTTGCAGTTTGATGCTATTTCCATCCTGTAGATGGCAGCATAATACTGTCCTGAGTGTTGACTTCTGGTGAAACTTGATTGCATAGAATTCAGAGCCCAAGTCACTCTCGTGGTTAACGCCAAGGCAGTTAAATTGAAATAAACAAACTTTGTAGCAAGTGTATTGCAAAACAGAAAAAAAAAATTGTATTTGTTTTGAAGAATCTGGTTTTCACTTGCTTGAAGCTCTCACTTTTCTAGATGTCTGTAGGCTCTAATTCCCTTGGTTAGCTACTGGATATGTTGTGTTTATGTACCCTTCATAAATCCTCATTGTCCTAAAGTTTCTGTGTAACCTACATATGCTGCTATTCTGGTATACATCTGCTTCTTCAGTACTCTCTTGTTTGTGGTTGTTTCTTAATATCTGCTTACAGCTAACAAGGCACAGTATGTGCTTTTAACTTTACTTAACCTTCATTACTACACAATCAGCAAGCCAATGCAAACTCTAAAGTTTAGTTTTGGTCTAACTAGTTATAATAAATTGTTTTGTGGGGCTTATCTTTTTGGCTTTTTATTTGCATAATTGTCTCCAGGCCTTTAGATTGGAGTAACTGGCTGATTTGTTGCCTGAATTGGACATTACCCCAGGTGCAGTATTCAATGGACAGTTGATGCTTTCAGACTTCTTGTCAGAACTGTAGCATGTACACAACTGAATGCCAGTGCCAGACAGTTTTCTGTATTTTGAGCAGGCTGTTATCAAGCCTCAGTGTTTGCCATTGTTATTGGGTAGAAGTAGTTCAGAAAGCTCAGACCTTATTACTGACAAAGCATCTACCTCTTTCTAAGCAAGTCTATTTATTAAGTATACAAACAAGTACACCTGGTTAGGTCATAAACGTAATAATGCTATTGAGTGCAGTGTATCAAATACTGACATAAGAAATAGGAGAACATATTGTATATCATTTAACAGTTTGAGCTCTGAGCTTCATTCTGTACAATGAACACATCAGACACAATTCAACCATATGTGGAAATGAAAGGCAATTGAAATGGTTCAGATAAAAGCTTCATGAGCTTTCTTTCATTAGTAACACTTTTGATCAATTCAGTGCTCACTAGTTTCTTTTTTCGCAGCAGCAAGTTGTGAAGATTATGTGCTTTGTTAGTAAGAATCATAAAGTAAAGTTTGACAAGGTACCTGTGGTGGACATTTATTGGATTTGTGAGTATCTTGGTGTCTTAGTGATAGTGCAGTGAGGAACTATAAACAAGTACACCGGATCAGAGAGATAAAGCTTTTAGCTTAGGAGTAACTGACCGAATGAGTGCCAGGTTTTTGGTAAATGATTTGAAAACTGTGATAAAAAGAGCACTGTCAAGTAAGGATGCACATTTATTCTACATCTACTTTCCAAGGCTACCTGGATTTTGAGACAAATGGTACAAAAGCACAAGTTGTTAAGATCATATACTTTTCACCGGAGACTGTTTAGTTTTGCAGTTTCTAATGGACAAGAGACTTAGAAGTGAAAAGAAACCTCACAGCTGTTGGACAAATAGGAATGACAAGTGAAAACCACTGGTTGGAATCTCTCTTTCTGGGTCTTTCTTTACTTAATATAGAATGTAAGTCATACAGACTTCTTTGCTTTTATATATAGGTTAAGTTGCAGAGTAATGCCATTGAAATAAAAACAGATTTTTTTTTATATTCTGAAACCAAACATTGTGCTTAAAATCCAGAAGTCATACTTTCCTTAGTGTCATTTGATGCCGGAAAATTAACAGTTAACACTTGAGAGCTGTAAGGAACAAAGTGCCAGCAACCCACATTTGTAAGTAGAGAGCCTTCACCTGTAAAGTTAGGCAGACATAGTGCTGCTAGGCATTTTACTGCATTATATTTCATTTGTTGAGCTTTGTGTTTTCTCCGGTGTGTTAACTGAAGCAATTACTAAGTGGCATATGTCCAATTATACAATATGCTGTTGTGTTGGAATCATTATTGGGCATCATGATTTGGTCCAACACTCAGTACATAAAAATGAATATGACCAAAGTTGAAGACTAAATTAAAGGACTGAAATTGCTGTGCTTCACTATGTTAGTCAGTTTCAAACTACTTTGTTTTCCTGTTTGTTTAAATAAATCTGTATCTTGTATGCGTTGTTACTATATACAGTGCATCCGGAAAGTATTCACAGCGCATCACTTTTTCCACATTTTGTTATGTTACAGCCTTATTCCAAAATGGATTAAATTCATTTTTTTCCTCAGAATTCTACACACAACACCCTATAATGACAATGTGAAAAAAGTTTACTTGAGATTTTTGCAAATTTATTAAAAATAAAAAAATTAAGAAAGCACATGTACATAAGTATTCACAGCCTTTGCCATGAAGCTCAAAATTGAGCTCAGGTGCATCCTGTTTCCCCTGATCATCCTTGAGATGTTTCTGCAGCTTAATTGGAGTCCACCTGTGGTAAATTCAGTTGATTGGACATGATTTGGAAAGGCACACACCTGTCTACATAAGGTCCCACAGTTGACAGTTCATGTCAGAGCACAAACCAAGCATGAAGTCAAAGGAATTGTCTGTAGACCTCTGAGACAGGATTGTCTCGAGGCACAAATCTGGGGAAGGTTACAGAAAAATTTCTGCTTCTTTGAAGGTCCCAATGAGCACAGTGGCCTCCATCATCTGTAAGTGGAAGAAGTTCAAAACCACCAGGACTCTTCCTAGAGCTGGCCGGCCATCTAAACTGAGCGATCGGGGGAGAAGGACCTTAGTCAGAGAGGTGACCAAGAACCCGATGGTCACTCTATCAGAGCTCCAGAGGTCCTCTGTGGAGAGAGGAGAACCTTCCAGGAGGACAACCATCTCTGCAGCAATCCACCAATCGGGCCTGTATGGTAGAGTGGCCAGACGGAAGCCACTCCTTAGTAAAAGGCACATGGCAGCCCACCTGGAGTTTGCCAAAAGGAACCTGAAGGACTCTCAGACCATGAGAAAGAAAATTCTCTGGTCTGATGAGACAAAGATTGAACTCTTTGGTGTGAATGCCAGGCGTCACATTTGGAGGAAACCAGGCACCGCTCATCACCAGGCCAATACCATCCCTACAGTGAAGCATGGTGGTGGCAGCATCATGCTGTGGGGATGTTTTTCAGTGGCAGGAACTGGGAGACTAGTCAGGATAAAGGGAAAGATGACTGCAGCAATGTACAGAGACATCCTGGATGAAAACCTGCTCCAGAGCGCTCTTGACCTCAGACTGGGGCGACGGTTCATCTTTCAGCAGGACAACGACCCTAAGCACACAACCAAGATATCAAAGGAGTGGCTTTAGGACAACTCTGTGAATGTCCTTGAGTGGCCCAGCCAGAGCCCAAACTTGAATCCGATTGAACATCTCTGGAGAGATCTTAAAATGGCTGTGCACCGACGCTTCCCATCCAACCTGATGGAGCTTGAGAGGTGCTGCAAAGAGGAATGGGCGGAACTGGCCAAGGATAGGTGTGCCAAGCTTGTGGCATCATATTCAAAAAGACTTGAGGCTGTAATTGCTGCCAAAGGTGCATCGACAAAGTATTGAGCAAAGGCTGTGAATACTTATGTACATGTGATTTCTCAGTTTTTTTTATTTTTAATAAATTTGCAAAAACCTCAAGTAAACTTTTTTCACGTTGTCATTATGGGGTGTTGTGTGTAGAATTCTGAGGAAAAAAATGAATTTAATCCATTTTGGAATAAGGCTGTAACATAACAAAATGTGGAAAAAGTGATGCGCTGTGAATACTTTCCAGATGCACTGTGTAAATATATATAATATAAAATATACTTATCCAGTAAGAACAGTACGCTGCTATGCTAACAATAAGTCATGGACTACAAGTGACATCAAGGGCCTTTAGAACCAGAAGAAAAGGGCTTTTAAAGGCGGTCATCAGCATGAGCTCAAGCGCGTGCAGAAGGAACTCCGAGTCCAGCTCAGGGCAGCAAAGGAGCAGTACAGGACAAAGCTGGAGCAGAAGTTACAGAATAACAGCATGAAAGAAGTGTAGGATGGGATGAAGATCATCACTGGCTGCAGCTCGAAGCGGGGTGCCACCATCAAGAGAGACGTGGAGAGAGCAAACCTGATGAACAACTTCTTTAACAGGTTTGACCAACCTAACCCACTCTCACCTCTGAGTACTGCACCCTCCACCCATCCTTCTGCTCATACCAGCATAGGAGAGAGTTTCCCCCCACCCACAATTACAGCAGCCCAGGTAAGCAGAGAGCTGAGGTGACTTCGTGCCAGCAAAGCAGTGGGTCCAGATGGAGTATTGCCCCGACTGCTGAAGGCCTGTGCGCTGGAGCTAGGGAGTCCTCTACAGCGCATCTTCAACCTGAGCCTGGAACAGGGGAGAGTCCTGAGGCTTTGGAAAACATCTTGTATCACCCCAGTCCCAAAGGTTTCACGTCCTAGTGAGCTGAATGACTTCCAACCTGTCGCCCTGACGTCACATGTGATGAAGACCATGGAGCTGCTGCTTCACCACCTGAGGCCACGGGTCCACCACGCCCTCGACCCTCTGCAGTTTGTATACCAGGAGAAGGTGGGAGCGGAGGATGCCATCATCTATATGCTACACTGATCCCTCTCCCACTTGGACAGAGGCAGTGGTGCTGTAAGAATTATGTTTCTGGACTTCTCTAGCGCCTTCAACACCATCCAGCCTCTGCTCCTTAGGGACAAGCTGACAGAGATGGGAGTAGATTCATACGTGGTGGCATGGATCGTGGACTATCTTACAGACAGACCTCAGTATGTGCATCTTGGGAACTGCAGGTCTGACATTATGGTCAGCAGCACAGGACCGCTGCAGGGGATTGTACTTTCTCTGGTACTGTTCAGCCTATATATATTGGACTTCCAATACAACTCGGAGTCCTGCCACGTGCAAAAGTTCACTGATGACACTGCTATCGTGGGCTACATCAGGAGTGGGCAGGAGGAGGAGGAGTATCAGGGTTCCCACACGTCCTGGAAAACCTGAAAATTTTGAGGGTTATTTTCCAGTCATTGAAATGACCTGGAAACTGATCGAAATGGCCAAATGTCCTGGAAATAATCTTTCTTGTCCTGGAATTTTTTTTCTGTTTTCGCTTTTTAATTTTTCTGTTTGAAACAGCTTGCTGTTCGTAAGTCTAGATATGATGACAGCTGAGCTAGGTCGTGGCCTCTGCTGCGCAATGTCTCCACCTACTGAGACATGTATAGGCAATTATATTTATAAATGATTCTTTGACTGGTGGCTCATTTGATGGAGTATTGCCAAAACCCCTCTTGCAGCATTGCAGAAATGCCAGAATGTGATATGTCCAATACCTTGATGATGAAAAAAAGAAGAAAAAGGAAACTGAAAATGACAAGCAAAGAGAAGAGCTCCGCTCTGAAATCACAAAAGTGGCAGCAAAGAGACAGAAAATAATCACTAGCATTGAGGCAATGCAAGAAGAAGCAGATGCAGTGGCAGAGAAGGCTGAGAGAAAACAGGACTTTACACTGCTCACAAAATCTAATGCCTATCGTAAAAGTGTTGCTGAAAAAAAGAAAGAGGTCATCGGTCTGGATGCAGTTTTATCAGACCTCAAGGAGCAACACCAGCATTGTTTCTAAACCTAGGCCTACACCAGATGCCTTTTTCATAGGTTACAGTACAGTGACTTATAGATTGTTTTTTTTTTCCCAATATACTGGAGTTCAGGCTCTTATCCTTTGTTCCTAGTATTCTTTCTAGTTTAACCAAGTTTTCAACTCAGGAATTGATGGCAAGGCTATCATGATTTAAAATGGATGTATTTTGCATGTTTTCCCACAATGATAAGTTCTTTGTTATAATCTTTGTCGTTGACTTATACAAATTCTACAGCTGCTGTATTCCCAGTAAAGCTACCAGTTGAAAGTTAACTCTGACTTTGTTTTGTCGCGTGCCAATTGTTGCATATATAAGTGTTATAGGCATCATACACATGATATAGGCAATGAACTGGCTTTATGCAGTTTTGTTTAATACAAACATTGTACATAAATGTATTTGATACAAACAATGACATAATATGTAATATGCAAGTAACTTTTACTGAAATTAGGTCACTATAGTAGCCTATTTCATGGTGTGATCAACAGCTCTATACTGAACATTATGGAATTGCTCAGTATATGTCAGTGTTTGGATAGTTTTCCACAATCCAAGAGGTATTTATTTCTTTAAAAGAGTTTTGCAGTTTAAAACAGTGTGTAACAAAAAGAGGTCAAACAACTCCATTATACATCAGTGCATTAATTGGTGTTGCCTTTATGTAATTTAGCATATCGGTGACACTAAGTCCCTGCATAATCAAAGAGAAATTAAAATGGCGTTAAGCCTGCGACTAAAGTGTATGACTGTATGACCAGATCCTGTCATGAATTTCCGGAAAAAGCTCCTGGAAATGTCCTGGAAAATGATTCCTTAACACTAGAATTACCAGAGCCTACGAAAAAACTCGTAAATCCGTCCCACCTTAAATCGCGTCTTAAATCCGTTTGCACCTCTCCGCCAGAGTCCTTTGTCATCTAAATGTGCTGATAAACAAAAGCTACTAGCAGCCAGCTATTCCATCCCCCCACCGACTTAGAATGAACTTCTCTCCTAGCTCAAGCCTTGCCTTGATTTGATTACCTGGGATTGAAGTGGAGTTTTACAGTGGAAATAATTCTAGCGTTATTTGGAATACACGCATTTCATGTGTGTTCCATTTCTATAGTAGGCTGTGCAAACACATTTTTAAAACAGAAACGTTTTTCATATTCTAATAGTAAATGACAAAATGTAGGCATAAACTACAGTATATAACGTATGAAGCCTGAAGTCCATATATCAAAGAAACAGTTTCACAAAAGGTACAAATAAGAGAACACGTGCGCTTTCATTCAAAAAATTTTAAAAAAAAAGCCGCGTTAGCATGCCACATTGACATTCTTACTACAACCGCCGCGGTGGCGTAATGGTATCAGCCCCTGACTGGGAATCAGAGGGTGGCGAGTTCGATCCCGCACGGCTCCACTTCGAGAAATGAACTGCTCTTATTCTTACAATTTTAGAATAACAACATAAATTTGATTTCAGTCTGTAACAGCCGGTGTAACTTATGATACTGGTAAAGGTTAGCTTTTTTTTTTTTTTTTTTTTTTAATTCACTTTTCATTCTCACAGTCGCATTCAGAATCAATCCATACAACCCCATCTGACACAGCTGGTTTCACATAAATAAAAGTGCACTTTTATTCAAGACTATAACCGAAGAGTAAAGAAAGCAAGTTACAGTTGGTGGTTGATACAACAGCTTGCGTGGTGCAATGTTAAGAACTGCTGATTTCCGATCCGTGCTATATAAAATCATCACATTCAAATATTAACAGTTCCCACACACCCAAGGTCCGCCATTCCTACATTTACGACATGTGTACTTGTTGCAGTGTACACACCTCTCTGTGCTATGGTTCCTATTACAGTGAATGAGCACCTGACACTGTACTTTCTTCCCTGGGGGAAGCTGAGGTCTTAGAACGGAAGTTTGTTGATGCTGTATCTTCTTTTCTTTTTTCATCGCCTTTTCCTGTAAGAAGCGACGACGAAGTTCCCCTGCAAGGTGAGCCATGAACACTCTTCTTTTCTCAGCAGACCCCGTGCATGCCTTATACAGTACGTGTGCGTTCATCGCTGCTAGGTCAAGGATGTTGTAGAACACAGCAACCGGCCACCTGCGTGTTCCTGTTCGCACTGAACAAGCACGCGCCTTCTGGTCCATTATGTCAACGCCACGCTGGGGAAAAAAGAAAGACAAATATATGTGACATTTTGAAGAAATCATTTTATCACCAGAAGAGCACCAGAATACTTCGTCACACTAATATTTTTTTCATTAGCATACCTTCATGTGGTTGTAGTCTGTGACCGTGTTTGGTTTTTTTTTTTTTTTATCTTGCCCAATCTCCACATCATGGTGCATTGTGCTGAGAATGCAGACAGACTTCATCTTTTTGGGCACATACACTGTCAGCATGGCACTGGGAGATCTAAACACCAGCGTGGAGAATTGTTCGTGTACTGAACTGACTTTAGCTGCAGGTGGAAGTTCCCGTCGCACTTTATTCATGGTGCCAAGCAGAGCTGTATTGCGGTGCAGCAGTCTATTAGCCAGCGAAAGTGACGTGAAGAAGTTGTCTGTTGTTACGGTTCTGCCTTTGTCCAGAAATGGCTCCATAAGCTTTATGACCACAGACTCGGAAAGTCTTTCTCCCGTGGGACGACTGGGATCTTTTCCTAAATAAGGAGTGGCATTGCACATGTACTTTGTCTCCAAATCTGCCGCAATCCAAAAAGGCAGAATCGTAACAACAGACAACTTCTTCACGTCACTTTCGCTGGCTAATAGACTGCTGCACCGCAATACAGCTCTGCTTGGCACCATGAATAAAGTGCGACGGGAACTTCCACCTGCAGCTAAAGTCAGTTCAGTACACGAACAATTCTCCACGCTGGTGTTTAGATCTCCCAGTGCCATGCTGACAGTGTATGTGCCCAAAAAGATGAAGTCTGTCAGCATTCTCAGCACAATGCACCATGATGTGGAGATTGGGCAAGATAAAAATAAAAAAAAAACAAACACGGTCACAGACTACAACCACATGAAGGTATGCTAATGAAAAAAATATTAGTGTGACAAAGTATTCTGGTGCTATTCTGGTGATAAAATGATTTCTTCAAAATGTCACATATATTTGTCTTTCTTTTTTACCCAGCGTGGCGTTGACATCATGGACCAGAAGGCGCGTGCTTGTTCAGTGCGAACAGGAACACGCAGGGGGCCGGTTGCTGTGTTCTACAACATCCTTGACCTAGCAGCGATGGACGCACACGTACTGTATAAGGCATGCACGGGGTCCGCTGAGAAAAGAAGAGTGTTCATGGCTCACCTTGCAGAGGAACTTCGTCGTCGCTTCTTACAGGAAAAGGCAATGGAAAAAGAAAAGGTGATACAGCCATCAACAAACTTCCATTCTAAGACCTCAGCTTCCCCCAGGGAAGAAAGTACAGTGTCAGGTGCTCATTCACTGTAATAGGAACCATAGCACAGAGAGGTGTGTACACTGCAACAAGTACACATGTCGTAAATGTAGGAATGGCGGACCTTGGGTGTGTGGGAACTGTTAATATTTGAATGTGATGATTTTATATAGCACGGATCGGAAATCAGCAGTTCTTAACATTGCACCACGCAAGCTGTTGTATCAACCACCAACTGTAACTTGCTTTCTTTATTCTTCGGTTATAGTCTTGAATAAAAGTGCACTTTTATTTATGTGAAACCAGCTGTGTCAGATGGGGTTGTATGGATTGATTCTGAATGCGACTGCGAGAATGAAAAGTGAATTAAAAAAAAAAAAAAAAAAAAAAAAAAAAGCTAACCTTTACCAGTATCATAAGTTACACCGGCTGTTACAGACTGAAATCAAATTTATGTTGTTATTCTAAAATTGTAAGAATAAGAGCAGCTCATTTCTCGAAGTGGAGCCGTGCGGGATCGAACTCACCACCCTCTGATTCCCAGTCAGGGGCTGATACCATTACGCCACCGCGGCGGTTGTAGTAAGAATGTCAATGTGGCATGCTAACGCGGCTTTTTTTTTTTAACATTTTTTGAATGAAGGCGCACGTGTTCTCTTATTTGTATCTTTTGTGAAAGTGTTTCTTTGATATATGGACTTCAGGCTTCATACGTTATATACTGTAGTTTATGCCTACATTTTGTCATTTACTATTAGAATATGAAAAACGTTTCTGTTTTAAAAATGTGTTTGCACAGCCTACTATAGAAATGGAACACACATGAAATGCGTGTATTCCAAATAACGCTAGAATTATTTCCACTGTAAAACTCCACTTCAATCCCAGGTAATCAAATCAAGGCAAGGCTTGAGCTAGGAGAGAAGTTCATTCTAAGTCGGTGGGGGGATGGAATAGCTGGCTGCTAGTGGCTTTTGTTTATCAGCACATTTAGATGACAAAGGACTCTGGCGGAGAGGTGCAAACGGATTTAAGACGCGATTTAAGGTGGGACGGATTTACGAGTTTTTTCGTAGGCTCTGGTAATTCTAGTGTTAAAAAGAGTGGGAACCCTGGAGTATAGGAACCTAATCAAGGACTTTGTTAAATGATGCAACTCAAATCACCTACACCTGAACGCCAGCAAAACCAAGGAGCTGGTGGTGGATTTTAAGAGGTCCAGGCCTCTCATGGACCCCGTGATCATCAGAGGTGACTGTGTGCAGAGGGTACAGGCCTATAAATACCTGGGAGTGCAGCTGGATGATAAATTGGACTGGACTGCCAATACTGATGCTCTGTGCAAGAGAGGACAGAGCTGACTATACTTCCTTAGAAGGCTGGCATCCTTCAACATCTGCAATAAGATGTTGCTGCAGATGTTCTATCAGACGGTTGTGGCGAGCACCCTCTTCTAAGCGGTGGTGTGCTGGGGAGGCAGCATAAAGAAGAGGGACGCCTCACGCCTGGACAAACTGGTGAGGAAAGCAGGCTCTATTGTAGGCATGGAGCTGGACAGTTTGACATCTGTGGCAGAGCAACGGGTGCTGAGCAGGCTCCTGTCAACAATGGAGAATCCGCTGCATCCGCTGAACAGTATCCTCTCCGGACAGAGGAGCAGCTTCAATGACAGACTGCTGTCACTGCCCTGCTGCACTGGCTGACTGAGGAGATCGTTCCTCCCTCACACTATTCGACTCTTCAATTCCACCTGGGGGGGGTAAACGTTAACATTATACAAAGTTATTGTCTGTTATACCTGCATTTTTATCACTCTTTAATTTAATATTGTTTTTTTATCAGTATGCTGCTGCTGGAGTATGTGAATTTCCCCTTGGGATTAATAATCTATCTATCTATCTATCTATCTATCTATCTATCTATCTATCTATCTATCTATCTATCTATCTATCTATCTATCTATCTATCTATCTATCTATCTATCTATCTATCTATCTATCTATCTATCTATCTATCGGTAAAATTTGTATTTGCATTTTACCTAAGAACGTGTCACAGTACTCTGCATTTGCTCTCAATTCACATTAAGCTTACAAATAAATAAGTATTCTTTTATTTCTTGATTTCAGTTATGTTTAATAAAAATTTCTTCAATTTTTTTTTCTTTGCAGAAATGGGAGCAGACAGAAAATAATTCTAAACTGAGACACGTGGGAAGCAACCTTTGTTTAGACAGCAGAAATGCTCGAAATGGAGGCCTCACAGTGGAAGTCTGCAGCCCATCTTTATCACAACAGTGGAAATTCACATTGAATTTACAGCAGTAAATATAAGGGAAAGAAAGAACTGAATCAGTAAAATCCAGCACATACTAAAGACAGATATGAGGATGTTTTTTTAAGAAGGTGACTACCATCTAACTATATACCTCAGTGTTCCATCTTGGTCCAGTTTGGAAGTAAGAATATGTAGTGATAATATTTCAGTGGAATGAAATACTTGGTTTATTTCACTGGTTTCCTGCGCATTCCTTATGGATACATTTTCTTCTTGTAGAATGTACAAACATTGTATTCCTGGGTCTCTCATGTGACCAGTTCCACTGCTGTGGTTATATTTGTGTTGTACATGAACATGGTACACTCGTGCAAAGAGTAAACAATGCAAAACAATCATTTGGCACATTCATTTTGCAAAAGAACACATGTATGTCACGCTGTTTTTCAACCTGCTGGACTTGATCTTGCTATATTTTCCACAATACACACCTGAAACCATCCTTTTTTTTTCCCTAAATCATATGTATTGAACTGTATTAGCTCTAAAAACTATGTTCATATGAGTTGAAAACCTCAGACACCAAAATGGAACAGCTTTAAAGGCAAGGACTGATGCTGCTGGACCTCAAAGATCTTTAGCACTGAGTGGTAAAGGTTTTCAATATTTAACCAGTCCTTTTGCCCTTTATGGTTACTTGTATTATATCATTTTTTTATTTTAGTATGAAAATTGAGAAACACTAGAAGTGTTATTTGCCATAACGTCATTCCTTTTTTTCATATTCACAAATGAGTTGGTTTTCATTCATATATATTAAGAATAAAAGGAACGTTTAGGTACTGTACTTTACGTTGTGCATTAAGTGGAAAAATCTCTCCTTTTGAAAGATACAAAATTAAAATAAGCCTGGCATGGATTTAAAGGCAAAATAGACATTTTCACTGTTTGTCAGATTATCTGTTGACTACTGGGGAAAAGATGTACTGCATATTTGTCTCATTACCTTTTTTATCTGACTATCTGTGGAAGTGACAAGGGTAGTGTATGTACATCTTTTAACTTGGGATTGCTAACTCCTATTTGATAATTAGAGGCTACTGGAGCGATTCTGCAATCTTAAGAAAGTCCCACAAGTTGGTGGACTTACCTTTACAGGCTGTTTTCTTCCAGACAGGTTTAGAAATTGTTCAACCACTGCGATAACATAAAAGGGATTACATTACAGTTGCAGAACTTTATCAAGAATAGATTTATTTATGATAAGACACACATGAATTCAGAACTGAATAAAGAAGGAGCTCTCCATTTACTTGCTTTGGAAGGAAGGAAAAAGTGTTAGCTTAAACTTTGAAATCCACCTATTATTTCCAAGTTCTTAATTGAATTAAGCCTATATCAGCAACATAAAGTTACCTATATAATGTCAACATAGTTTCATAAAATGTAATAATAGGGATGTATTCTGATAACTTATTTTTTAAGTTATATAAAAATAATTTTTAATTGGATGAATTATTTTCAAAGCACAGAGTGCCAAAGTTATTTGCTATTATTATATTTACAATGACAATGCATTTCTACTTGCTGTATGAAGATATACTCACAATAATGTAAAAAAGTCCCATGTGTCTTAAATAAAAAATGTTAATTTTCAATACTTTTTAGTTCTTTCTGCAAAGGTACATCAAAGCCAATTATGCTAAGAACTCTAGTGAGATAGTTCTTTCAGGGGATGAGAATAGCAAAAGCAATGATGGCAACCATTTATATACAGCAATGCAAGTTCATTGTAAATGAGTCTACTGTAAAAAAAAAAAAAAGCTTGTAATTGTTCAGTGTTTTATAGATTTGGTGCAATTCCATGTTTGAAGGGATAGGAATGGAATTTAAATTAAATAAATATGTTTATACAAACATGACTGTAATTCATTTTCTTCACAAAAAACGTGAGTTCTTGTGGTACAAATTCTTATGTCAACACTGGGTTTGAAATAAGTTTGAAGAAGTTAAAAAAAAGTATTTCTGCATTCTTATTCAGATATTTTGTAAATAATCAAACAGATACTACAAAAACGGTTGGAAAACCAGTCATATCCATTTTTAATTGATTTAGGAAAGTGTTTAGCTTAATTTTGCATTACTGTGCTCTCTCTTTTTCTTGTGATTGACTTTTATTTACTTACCAATAAGATGTTTTTTACATTCCCCAAAATCTGTAGTGTGGAAGAAAGAATATGGTGATTGCTGTGCAAGTATATGCTTTACTAACATAGTTAAACCTAACTTTTTTTTATGTTGTATAAAAGTTAAGTTACCAGTGTGAATTTTCAGTTCATAAATCATCATAATGCACTTATTATTTTTAATATTTTCCTTCAATATCATGACGTGGGTGTTTCCTATCCTAGATAGTACTTGAGTTGACTTGGTGCCAAAGGCCTTGCACTGCAAAGCCCTGGTCCCTACTGAGCAGCCCCCAGGTAAGATACATAACATAGTGTGCATGGGGTGTGATAGTACCACTTCCAAACCTGTCTCAGATGTTTGGAGGTAAAAAGTCGAAAAAAATTAAATGTGGCCAACATGGGACAAACCATTAGTACATAAAAACTACTCCGGCTTCAAGAAGAGCCATAGCCATGTTCCACTGCTGGAATTCACAGAGAGTTGCAATGTGATATTAAAACATTGCCTTCTCTGTCTTGACTTACTTCCTTTAAGAAAGGACATGCTGTATTTTTTCAAGTTGCTCCTTTAGACAAGTGAAGGGCACAGGGAATTGTCATATTGAGTGAGGGATTATCACAGTTGGAAAAGTTGGATGAAAATTAAAGATACAAGGGCATTTACAGGTTTTAATACTGATTTACCGGGACCTCTTCCTCGCACAGAAAGGATGGCTGCATACCCAGGACAGAAGATTGGTGAGTCAAAGGCCAGGGTTTGCAGTCAACCAGTTGTTTAAAGATGTGAAACAGAGAGAGAGAGACAAAGACTAGAGTGATTCCTTGCTGATGACACCCTCAAAATGATCCATTTGTTTGCTTTTCTTATAGTTGGTTAAATAATTAAATGTGAACAAAGGTCTTATAGGTCGTGATTTCTCCCTTTACATCAGGTTTAAACAATTATATACAAAACAGAAAATACTGTAATAATTACTGTACTGTAATAATTTGAGCAGAAAATACAACAGGAAGATAGTTGGTCTCATCCGTTACAGGAGATGGACGTCTGAAGCGGAGCTCCGTTAGCAGCGGCTTTATTTTCCCACGTATTTATTATTATTTAGAGGTATCCTGTATTTACCCGACCCAAGAAACTTCCACTACAATATATAAACATGAGTAACAAGAAGAGAAGTCAGAAAGAACCAGAAAAGAAACTTAAAGCTCCATCAAAGTCTGGACAGACGTCCAGCCCAAGTACGAGGTATGGCTTCTCGGAGACTGACCTGGAACAGGCAGATGAATGTGCAGACTTCCTAGGACCCCACTCCACTGCATCGTCTCCTGCCGAGAGTGAAAATGGGAGCGAGGGTGCAAGTGACACAGGTCACGATGGATCGCCGATTTCTGCGGATCATTTAAGACTATAAAAGGCCCTGCAGTACGTGCTTTCATCTACTCATCGCGAGCCCGCAGCATCTGCTGTAACAGGAGCTGCTATTCCACTCGCGGAGCATGAAAGCCGAAGCGAACTGTCTGAACTGAAAAAGATGATTGCTACACTGGCCGCGGATAACAAAACACGGGAAATGCGTCTATTTAAACGTTTTGATGTGACCTTTAAAGGCATAGTGGAGAAATTAGAGGAACACATTGAAGAAAATAGATCCATACTGAAAAAACTTGCCGATCAGTTGAATGACGTTAAGCAGGCATTCACGGCTTGAATTGAAACAGCGGAACAATTGGTATCTAACGCCGATGAAAAAGCTACAGCTGCGAATTCCGAATGCAAAAAACTCGGAGACAGATTTGCGGCCCTGGAAGATGGGTGCAGAAGGAATAATATAAGAATTGACTGTATACCTGAGAAATGAGAAAGTTCAAACCCAGTGAAATTTGCAGTAGAATTACTCTCTAAAATATTTGGAGATGACTTTAAATTAGATACCGAGATAGCAGCAGCTTATCGCATACTCAGATCAAACACCTTTAAACCTAGGTCTTTTATTGTTTGCTTCGAGCGATTACGATGTAAACTTGATGTGATGGCACTTCTCAGACACAAGCAAGAGATTATATTTGAAAATAATCACATTCGTATTTTCCCCGTCTTCTCACCTTTAACAGCTGCAAAACGTGCAGCCTACTTCGACATTAAAAAGCTGCTACGGAAAGCCAATATCAAATACAGCCTCTTGTATCCCACCAAACTGAACGTGGAAGTTCAAGACCAATATTATGTATTTCCAAGCAAGGAGGATGCTGAAAAGGAATTAAAGAAGCTGTTCCTGACACACTTTTGAAAGTCAATAATGAGCCGTATTCTGTCATGGCATGGGAAGGACTTATCATCTGTCTGATCGACTTTTAAAGAGACGGGTATTATAATTATATATCCTTTTCTTTACTTGGACACTATATGTTTATGTTTTAATTACAGCTATAGACGTGAGTGTGTGGAAGTGTGGAAATAAAGTAGGGTTTTTTTTTTTTTTTTTTTTTTTCGGGTATTATAATTATACATCCTTTTCTTTACTTGGACACTATATGTTTATGTTTTAATTACAACTATAGACGTGAGTGTGTGGAAGTGTGGAAATAATTAAAGTAGGGTTTTTTTGTTTTTTTTACTACCCTAAAGTAGACAGTTTAACATCATACCCTTGGTTAATTGCTATTTCTACTATTGCATTAGGATATACTATGTTTATCCTAAACCACTTTTTTAAATCATTCCCAGGGTTCATTATTTTATTATCTTAATATCTTAAAATTGCTGAAGATTATATTTTAAGCTTAAAGACTGTTAATGATTATATTTTTGGCAGATAGTATTTAGACTTTAGCTGCAATAGATATCTCTACTTTGCTTTAATTCTCAAACGCGGGGGGGGAGGGGGGGGGCTTTGGATGTGCTCTGTCTCTTCATATGTCAGAGGACTGGGATATTGCGAAGTGGAATCTAGCCTCATGCGGGGAGGTAAAATGGGAGGGTGGGGGGGATAAAGGGGGAGAGGAGGAGAGTAGGCCATATCAAATCTATTCTTCTAATCCTTAACTATAAATATCAATGTAACAATAGGCTATATGGCAATAACTCGTGGGGAAATTTGAAATTAAGATTAAAACTGCCTCACTATCAGTTAAGACTATAAAATGACATTAAAAACTCAGAATCAATGTCTCCATGATGGGACAGTTACCTTTGTGAGCTGGAATGTTAAAGGCCTGAATCACGAATTAAAGAGAAAGAAAGTATGCTCTCACCTAACAGGCTTAAACGCTAAAATAGTATTTTTACAGGAGACCCACTTACTAAGCAAGGATCAGTCCAGACTACAAAAAGACTGGACTGGCCAAATGTTCCATTCTAGCTTTACAAAGAAAACTAGAGGGGTGGGAATTCTCATACACAGAACAGTCCCATTTGTAGCATCAGATGTAGCATCTCCTGAAGGGAGATATGTGATGGTCATGGGCAACTTATTTAACTGTAAAGTGATTTTGATAAATGTTTATGTACCCAATGTCGATGATAGGGAATTCATGCAAAATGTATTTGCATTCATTCCCAGTGTGAACACTCATAAAATTATAATGGCTGGGGACTTTAATTATGTTTCAAATCCACTCTTAGATAGATGTCGTCCCCCCTGTGACGGGAGTCCTAACACTGCAAAGACAATTACACAGTTTGTAACTGACCACAACTTATCAGACCCCTGGAGGTTTCTTAACCCAAACTCAAGAACATATTCATTCTACTCACCAGTGCATCATAGCTACTCCTGCCTCACTGGGTCACATGTTTTGGGCATGCACCAAATTAACATCATTTTGGACCAAAATTTTTAAGTGCCTTTCAGACAGCCTTGGTATCACAATCCCTCCTAACCCATTAACAGATGTGTTCGGTGTTCTTCCAGATGGACTTGAAGTGGAGAAGGACAAGTAAACTGTGATTGCATTCACTACACTTTTAGCACGCAGACGTATTTTGTTAAATTGGAAGAATCCTAACTCTCCTCTGATAAGTCAGTGGGAAACCGATGTTTTATATTATTTGAAATTGGAAAAAATCAAATTCTCAGTTAGAGGATATGTACAGAATTTTTTCAAAACCTGGCAGGATCTAATCAATAATATTTTAGAATAAGAAGAAATAATTATTTCCGCATTTCTTTTCCTTCTCCATTTATTTATTTATATATATATATTTTTCCTTGTTTATTTTTGCCCTATTAAAAAGCCCTTAGCAATTCTCCTTTGGTCATGCTCTCCTTCTCAAGGGTGGGGTTTGATTTCTCTTCAATCCTTTTTTGTATAAATGGATCTATTTGTATGGAATGATTACAATAAAATTAATAAATAAAATTTAAAAGAAAATACAACAAGAAAATTTAAATTGCGATAAACCAGATCAAGCACAGATTGACTGCTCTATATAAAGGTCCAAGCACTGGTCACTGATGGTAACATAACATGTTACCATTCCACAAGACATGGGCAAAGGCAATAAAAATTGAAGTGACTTTAAGCAGTTAATTCTTAGTGTTTCCTCAGCATATACTGTTCACAGAGTCCCATTAAAAATTGATTGAATTTCATTGCTGCCTACAGTGTCTCCTCATGTGTTACCTCTTTGCAATATTAGGCTGGAACAGGAAGCTTAATAAAACTTAACAACTACGAATAGGCCTGCTCATAATGGCCACTTTCCTTGCTCTTGTGGATCTCACAAAGCAATGTTAATATGGAGCACTTAGAGCCCTAAAAAATTGTAACCATACTGTTAATTAGCTTTGAGCATATCAGACATTATAATTAAACACCATGTGAAACTGTTTGTAACAATTTTCTATAGGTTCAGATAAAGTTTTTGTTAGTTATAGGAAGGCAGCTAATGTGTCACTCAGTCTTTTTCTGGGAAAGAATGGGGGACACCTTGAGCTCCGATAAGGAGTTTGTCAATGCAGCAAACATGATGACCTCAAAGGAGACTGCTCAGCTAAGCGAATGTGCAGAGGCTGCGCCCAGTGCTGTGGCTGAGGGCGATATGTTCATTCAGAATGCCATTGTCACCGGATGTTGGCTTGGAGTTTTTTAATTATAGCTGCTTTCTCAGAATGTAGTGGATGGAGGTTTCAACAATTTTGAATGGGCACAGATAGTTGAATGTTAGTTAGTTGAGGGCCTCAAATATTTTGCACACCTGAGGCCAGTAAAGCACACGGCACATTCATTCCGTGAACTCACTTCTTGGTAATTTGCCGCCTTCTGTGACTGAATTTTTTAATGTCTTCTTTAAAGTATGGCTTTACTTAGTACTGTTTTTATTGTTTATGTATCATTATTGTAGTAACGTGTAGGAATATATTAGAGTTTTGATCAATCTTTTATGGCCGACACCATTTTGCCAAATGTGTGTGTTGTGCAATATGTGTGGTCTGCATGCAGTACAAAAACACATTCATGAGAGGTTTGAGTTCAAAGAACTAATAAACAGGAGAAAGGTTTGCTACTTTTGACTCATATTGAATATGGCTTTCTTCTCAGAATACAAAAATTCTTAATGATTCAGTGTGTACCAACTTTGCTAAATGTTTCCATCTTTTTTCCTGCGGATTCCACTGCTCACTCCAGCATTTGGTCTTTAAGACTTTGTGTTTGTCCTACTGTGTTTATCATGGAGATGCATAGCTGATTTATAACGCCTCATGTGTTATGACTTACCTGTACATGGACAGCTGGTTCAAGCAAAGAGACTTACACCTGTGCCATTCACCAAAGCAGGTTCCTGTTCACCATGCTACTTTCTATTGAAAACATCTTTTCTCAGCCACTGACTCCTGTGGAAGTATGGCTGCCTACCCACACTAATGCTCTTTATTTTATTTTCTATTTATATTCCTTTATTCATCATAAACAATTTCTTGTATTAAAAATGTCATTCTTCATATACTCCAGCTTACTCTCCAGATACACACACAGTTTGGAGTCATAGTGCAGGGTCAGCTATTTGTATAGGTTAAGGGCCTCGCTCAAGGACCCAATGGTGTGGCGTTCCTTCTGTCACTGCCAGGATTTAAGCCGGCAACCTTCAAGTTACCAGCACAGATCATTTAGCCAGTGAGCCTGCTCCATAAACAATATATTTTAACCCAAGGAAACCATATAAAATCATTATTGCAATAAAGCAAAATTAATAAAACACATTAAAACTAATGCTAGCAAAAGTAGGAAATATATTTGAAAAGAGTCTTACAAGGTTAGGAAATATATGACTGTATATGAAGTCTTATTGAAAGAGACTTGTGCAAAGATATAGATGATGGTGATCTCTCATGTTCTGCTTTTTTTTTTTTATTCCCCAGTCTATGTACAGCATGCATCCTACTTAAAAAGACCGTTTTTCATGTATATTTAACAATAATTGCATGCATCATCTATAATCTTTAAATCACTGTCATTGTAAGAGCCAGTCATAGAAAGTTAAAGCTTTGAGTGAAACCCATATTAGTGTTTGCTTAATTTCTTTCATAGTCACAGACAATGGTATAGTCTTTTCCCCCCAGTAAGTTAGTAAGAGATATAACTTTCTTGCTATAATTAAGATACAGTGTGACAATTGAGTCAGTTGATTTTTAGAATAGTTCCCAGTACACAGGGACTTAGAAGACCCATTTTCAACATAGAAATGGGGGAGCCATACAGTTTTCTGACCATTTTGAAATGGTTCAGAAACATTTAGAAGCAATTTTGTGACTATTAGAAATGTAACAAGATTTATAAGCTTTGAACAAAACTTCTCTTAAACAAGAACTTTTCTAATTTTTGCTATTTCAATTATCTCTCTTTTGTGTGAACTGTTTTACTTTGAATTTTAACTAAAACCTTTAAAAACAAAGCTGTTTTGTCTGTGGAATCATTTTGATGCGTCAGGCTTTTGCTGAATCCCATTTACAAGCTGGAGCTGCAGAACGTTGGTAATTCTGGGTAAACGCAGGTACAGTCATGTTTGCATTACATTAATATTTTCCTGGGGATGGATGTCCTTTCTAATTATCTCTGGCTAAAATATTTAAAAAATGTGCATAGCAGTCTGTTTTTAGGATTAAAAGGGATGATTTAAAAGACACAAGATTCAAATCAATTAAAGATCTAGAGTTGAAATTAATTAAAAGATGCACATCTGTCTACACATGAGTTTGATTGAGGTGGGATTTAGAGTCCAGAGTTCAATGATTTCTAATCAGTCTAAAAAAGGTCCAGGTGTCCTACTTACTGGCAGTTTATTCAATGTTAGTTTCATGATATTCTGTCTAAGCCACAGGTTCAGAATTGAATTACAAAGTTCTTATTTCGGTATTGAGTGAAAATGAATTAAAATAATCCTCATATGTCGTATTTCTATAACCGTTCACCTACTGTACAATGAAGAATTGTATTATTTTGGTTCTCTCTCACTCTCATACAGACATCAGCTTGTTTTTTTTCAAATGCCTTGCCTTATGGATTCACATAAAAAGTTTGCAGATGCATCCTGATATTTGCTGGGGCCATTGGGTGTTTCAGGTCTTGCAACATCAAACACCCGCACCTAAGCAATCCAGCCAGGGGAGATCAGTCCCAAGCTTGCATACCAGTAGCTGTGGTCCATGATTTATCCAGAGATAGTAGGACACTCTTTCTGCATTTTCTGTGATGCATGTAGTGACCCGTGTCTTTGCATCATCCCCTGTGCTGCTGAGCAGATTGAATGCTCTTCAGAGAGTGGCCAGCTAAGCTCTTGAAACCCATTTCCGCAAGCTTAAAATGAGTTCACCATCCTTGCGCGGTGTTAAGTAGCTGCACAGCTTTTCTCCTGCCCTTACAAAGGTGATATTCTTGCTGCTGGGGTGATGGTGATTGTTAGCCAGGATGGCAGATGGTATGCTGTCCACATCTGCCTTCAACATTCGGTCATGTGATTTTTGCATCCCTCTTCCTGAAGAGCAGGGTCAAGAAGGTGCTGATGAGTAGATGTGTCCACATGTTGAAACATGTACTTTTGTGTTGATGTTCTACAGAAGACCAAATTGATGGAAAGCAGACCACGTCCAGAACCTTCAGCTGTGTTTAGTTAAGCAATGTCGTCATATGGCATGCCTAGAATTATACCAAAACCTCTTTCCAATGATAATACTAAAAAAAAGATCGCTGGTTCACATGGCCATGGCGGTAGGTTCTATCCTTATTAAATTGTAAATATGTGAACATTAAAAAAAACTCTTGCTGAGTCTTGCATGTTCTGATGATATAAGAGTAACATGCTAGCAGGGGAAAAGAGCACTCATCCTTTTTCACATTTTTATAATTCTTCAGTCTTGGGAATGGGACATTGAATGGCAAAATTATGTATGAGCCATTCATTCTTTCTTCTTAAAAAAAAAAAAAAAAAAAAAAAAAAAACTGAAAATGGTCACTTTTGCGTTTATACATTGTGATGAAGTAATATTAGTCGATTACTCTTTTCAAAAACTGCCCTGGCTGGGTGGCATATTTTAAAGTCTTGTCAGAAGTTGAGTTAGATTTGGAGAACATTGAAGTTTCTTCATTTTAAGATCTCCTCCACTTGCTCTGGCAGTGTCATGTCATTGTCATGTTGACCTGTTTCAGTTTCCTGGCAGACAGGTGAAGGATTGTATTTGCAATTGCATGGTGAGTAGTGTGCCTTTAATCTTTCAGTCATTTTTAACAAGATTAGTCAGTTCAGAAAACCACCTCACTTCATAAAACAATACTTTACTTGAGTAATGAGCTACATCTTTTGTGTCTGGGTTCATTTTTCTCCTCGGGTGACTATATGAAAAAAATCTGAGGTAAATCTGTATTTATTTTTATTTATTATATAAATTCTGCTTATCCTTCTGTGAGCCGATCACTGCCTGTGGCTCCTGTTGGCTCAAGAGGAACTCCATTTAGATAATAAGAAAATAAGACGCCTCACTCTTGGAGCCCTGACTCTTTCAATAGATATTCAGTTTTAAACTGTATCATTATTATTGCTCCGGTTATTAGTATTATAATTAACCCTCATCTTTTCTTGAGACCACATTTAATAGCCCGATGTTTGGGGTTCAATGGCACTAATGTTGCAGTTAAAAAAAAAAAAAAGCAAATTGAAAACGAGCCTTGTTAATAATCCTTAAATGTTTTCTTTGTTCTGACTTAATTAAAACGAATTAGACAGAAAATAAAGGTTTATCCCTGTATTTTGCCATAAAATAGGTAAGCACATTTGAGAAAGAAAAGATGAAATCCTTAAATCACATGTTATTATTCGATCAAGTATTGAGATATTTCATTTATTAATACTTTATAATATTTTGCGGAGCACAAAAGTAACGGGTTCGCTACGAAGAAAAGACTCAACTGATTAAGGTGGTTCAAATTCTGAGTGTAGTACAAACTCGAGTTCGATCCGAATTAAAGAGTCGTTAATAATAAAAAACGATCAGGAGTGAAAATTTTATAACCAATTTGAACTGAATAATTTTGAGAGATGCTGTGGAAGGATCGCATAAGAGATCTGTTCAGGAATCATCCCCACTTAAAATCGTCATCAAAATGAGATGACTAATTGCGTATTTGCTCTGCTGCACCAAACATTCAAAGGTGTCAATCCGGAGCACATCACAGTGGCTGAGAGATACAGCGCAGTCAACGGTTCACTGTCCCACAGACTCACAAGGTGAGCATTGCATGTATCAAGTGAGCCACACTCCGTAGGTGAAATCTAATGTACTGTGTATGTAAAGTGTAATGTGAATAAAAGTATGTGCTGCACAACTAATTACAATTGTCTTTCAAACAGAAACAGCAGCCACTGCAGACACCTTTATGGTAAAAAGAGAACCCGGCGATTTTTATGGAGGTCAGCATTAAAGATCCTCTTGAGTGCTGAGGCAACAACAGAACCTGCTGTTGAAAAAGCATTTGCCTTTACCAGCAGCATCCCTCCCTTGTGACCACATTGTTCAAGGTCCAGATAGGCGATCAGTAAAAAAGTTGTCAAAGTCATAGCACAGTACAATAATTAAACATTTCCTTAAACAAATATGATAGTTGTCCAGTCTGTATCATTCCTAAGCAATCTTCCAGGTACAGAGGCGCAATCCCAGTCACTAACATATTTACAGTGTACCCCCATTACTCAAAGTAGGAACACATTCCACCTGATTAATTTAATATTTATAAATTTAAACCCCTAAACCCGCCATCAACAACCACAATAACAGTTGAAATCGTCACTCAAATGGTTTGTTTTGTTATAAACATGAAACAAGATGCATATTGATATATCTTTACTAGGGGTGTGTGCAACTTGACCGCCTATGGCAATCCAACCCCATTTCGATAGCTCACCTTGCTCGCTATTGATCCACAGTGGAATTTTTTTTAGCAGAGTGATTGTATATAATGTATGTTTTTATGTATGTATGTATGTATGTATGTATGTATGTATGTATGTATGTATGTACCATATGTAATGCAGACAAAAACAATTATATATAGATGTATACTATATGACGTACGTTTAGGTTGAGCGTTGCATGAAAACGTTGCACGAGGCAAAGAATGGATATTTTCTGGGGTGGCGACCTGCGCCACCACCACCTGATCAAAGCACTGTGATGTCCCTTCATTGATGGATTAAAGGCCAGAAGTCCACATGACCATCATCATGAAGTTCTTCCATGAGAACCCTGAATACAATGAGGACTGATTGAGGTCATTTATGTTAGGTAGAATGCCTGGAGGAGGCTGGGCAGTCTCATGGCCTGGAACCCCTACAGATTTTTTTTTCCAGTCATCTGGAGTTTTTTTTTTTGTTTGTTTTTTTCTGTCCTCCCTGGCCATCAGACCTCACTTTTTTTCTATGTTAATTAGTGTTCCCTTATTCTAATTTTTATTTATTTTGTCTTTTTTCTCTTTCTTCATCATGTAAAGCACTTTGAGCTGCATTATTTATATGAAAATGTGCTATATAAATAAATGTTGTTGTTGTTATTTATGAGAACACAGTATTATAGTGAGAGAGGTGTCATCACCAGTATTGCTAAAGCTCTTCTTTGCAGAATTATGCATTCTACAAGTCAGCATTTGTATGATGTATAATTTTTAGTTTTATTTCTTGCCACTAAGTATAATCAGACACAGTTGTTTAAAATGTATTGATCATCCACAAACATTCATTTCGCCTGGCAATTCTGCAAGGTTTTTGAACTCTGCTGATGCCATATGTACTTCAAACAGGAGATTGATGAATATTGATTCGAACAGCTCAGCAGACATGCGCACTGGAATCGTCAAGCATGGTTCGAAGCACTGAGTAGACATGCACACTGGTTACTGAACCGTCAAGGTGGTCGAAGCGCTGAGCAGACATGATCAGCACACTCGAAGGTATTGTGCTCTATATTTTTGAGAGTCTATCAAAATATAGACTCGAATTACACTTAACTCTTTAGCTATATTTTGTAATTTGTATTGACACTACACACTTCAGTTGATACAATTAAGTGAGGGCCTGCAACAGCAATTCATGTAGTTGCAGAGAATTCATTATTGTTATTGTGGATTGCTGTGATTTCCTTTGTGTGATACATTGTGTGAAAGATATATTGTCATATAGCAACTTTATATATAAAAATATTAGATAAATTGTGCAACATTTTTATGCAATGCTTAATTTTCTTTAATACCATACAGTATAGTATATACATTTATAAATGTAATTTTTTGTCTACAAAAAATGAGAATACAACAATAATACTCTCGTGTCAATTAAACCAATTTAACATGTATATGTCAAACAAAATATATTGTCTACATCAGCTGAAGTAAGAACAGTAATAGTAGTTCAGTTGTGTGGAGCTCATTAATCACCCCGATTGGGTGGCTCAATGGTATTGCAGCTGTCTCTCAGTAAAAACACCAGGGGTTTGCGTCGTTGATCCTCCTCTTGTGAAAAGTTTTTTTTTTTCCATTCTTCCATTTAACAAAAAAAATAAATAAAACCTTGGACCGATAGCAAGCGAATTGAGCTATCGAGGGAAGGTTGGGCCTCCGTAGTCAGCCAGGGGGTACACACCCCTAATTATATTGTGTATGTAAAGAGTTTAACTGTAAAACATAATAAGCCTCATATTTGAGTGTTTGGAGACCCTGGTGTCGTACTGAATTTGTATTCTGGAAAAACAAACTACTGTCCAGCATGCTTAAATGTGTCTTTTTGTTTCTGATTGATATATTAATCTCTATTATAAAAACAAATCCTGGAAAAAAAGCAGGGCAACGATACGTGATCTTCTCAGAAGACATTTAAAAGACCCGTGAGACAAAAAAGACTGACCATGGAGCATCTCGTGGGGACCGTAAACATGCGACTTGGTGCCAAGAGATTGTCCCAGGGCCGTCTCGCGTGGTCGTGGAACATGAGATTCTTGCAAAACTCGCCCTTCTTATCAAACTAGCAAGCCCGCGATTCTCGAAAGAATCACAAATCCAAGAATGGTAATCACTTGTTGTTCCCTCCGATACATGGAGGGATGATATATCATGGAGGGTGGGTGCGTCCTGAGAAAGTTCATTCAATTAAATAAATATATTTGTACTAAAGCGGGTTCTTTTTGGAGCTGTGACTCATCTGGTACAACCTGGCGTGCACGCGTCACCTCAGGTTTAGTTCACAGGTCTTAGCCATGGTAAAGTTTCATTTAATTAAATACACATATTTGTACTAAAGAGGTTTCTTTGTGTGGGCGCCTTCGTTCATTATTTTTATCCATATATGTATATATGGATATATATATATATATATATATATATATATATATACATGGATATATATGGATATATATACATGGATATATATGGATATATATACATGGATATATATATATGGATATATATACATGGATATACATGGATATATATACATGGATATATATGGATATATATACATGGATATATATGGATATATATACATGGATATATATATATGGATATATATACATGGATATATATACATGGATATATATATATGGATATATATACATGGATATATATATATGGATATATATACATGGATATATATATATGGATATATATACATGGATAT
>NC_041396.2:123399129-123421629 GCF_900747795.2 Erpetoichthys calabaricus
TTACTCTTGAGCATGCAACATACAGTTGGCCATGTGAAAAGCAATCCTGCCTCAAATCAATGCCAACCTTTTGTAGTGTTTGTCCTTGAGACTTATTAATTGTCATTGCGAAGCAGAGCCTTACTGGAAATTGAATGCGTTTGAATTGAAATGGGAGATTAGATGGTATAACGGGGATGCGAGGAATAAAAACTGTCACCCGAGGCACTGCCAGTAAAAATAGTTGCTTCAATCAGGTTGTTTTGTAGAGATGTGACCTGAAGTCTCGTGCCGTTACAAAGTTTTGGTGGCTGTAAGTTTCTCAGTAACATTATTGGTGCCCCGACCTTCAAAATGAGATTATGCTCAGGAGTGCCTGGAGGATTTAGTGTGTTGAGAAACTCTATCGGATAATGCACCGCGTCTTCTACTTCTACAACTGAATCAACAGATTGATATGTTTTTGGTTGTGAAGGTAGTTCTTGAAGTAAAATGTGGTTTATAGTCGTAGTCATGTCATTTTTTGGTGTCAGGATAGCTCTCTCTCTTAACCATGACACGTTCTTTTGGTGGAGATTTCGTAGATCGGGGTAAACATTTTGAAGAAGGCTTTGTAAGGTATTCACGATGAGACAGAGATTTGTAGGAATATTTATTTTACGATTTTCTTGTATGAAGGTGCCATCACCTATACTCATCAGAAGAGCAGAGAACTCCTCGGCTTTTTTGTCGCCTTTCAAATGAACTCTCATGTTTATTTTTAAAGTAACAACATTGATTTGTGGCCATAAGTATGAAGATTTCAGAGATGCTTTAACTTCATCAGCGTGTGTTCCTCTGGGCACGACTGGTAGGGTTTGGCGGAAGTCTCCAGCCAGTAACACTGTCAAGCCTCCCATAAGTTTGTTGGTGTTTCGGATGTCTTGGAGGGTCCTATCTAAAGCCTCAATACCTGCTCTGTGTGCCATAGTGCATTCATCCCAGACAATAAGCTGACAATGTCGCAGCACTTCAGCCATGTTGCTTTGCTTTGATATGTTACACATGGGGGATTCAGTATGGTTGAGGTTCAGAGGCAGCTTGAAAGCTGAATGAGCAGTTCTGCCACCCTCTAGAAGAGTTGCAGCAATGCCAGAAGAAGCCACAGCTATGGCAATGTTACGTTTTGCTCGGATTTTTGCAAGGAGAAGGTTTATTAGGAATGTCTTACCAGTTCCTCCTGGAGCATCAAGGAAAAACACTGTGCCAGTGGCTGACGCAACGCTGCTCATGATTTGGTCATAAACTGACTTTTGGTCACTATTTAGCAAACGCTCGTTATTTGTGACTATATTGGCCAATTGCGAGGTGTTGTAAGATGTCTCTTTCAAGTACTCGGGATTTGACGTAAGTTGTACCAGTTGTGTTAAAGGTGAAGGCAAACCGTAATGATGAAGAGATTGACCTCCAATACGAATTACGTAGTTTTGAAGCAACTGTAGACAGTTGTTATAGATCAAATTTAACCACTGGTGGACTTCTGTTCGTATATGATCTTTTTCAGTCTGTCTCCTAATATCATCTGCTATGTTGTCTTTATGTTTTTCCCATAGGTTTAAGGGGTTTTCCATTTGGCAGAACACCAACATGACAGCAAACAGTTCACGGATCTTTTGAGGTGAGCGAGACAGAGCAGCTTCCTGTAGAGTCTCGTCCCAGTTGATATCGTCATGTAATAAACCGAGTGCCCTGCAGGCTGACTTATAGGTCGGATGTAGGACACCATCAACTGTTCTGAGAGATTTGAAAGATGTGGGACCTGTGATTTTGTTGAGCAGCAGTCGAAGATGGTAGCATTCAGAGTTATTGGGGTGTACAGTGTAGACCCGTCCCAGCACATTATGCTTTTTCACTCCCGAATGTCCTGATACAGGGTTGCCTTGTTTTCTTCGACGAAACATGTTGTTCGCCCACACATAATATGATGGAATTTCATTATAATGAAGTTGTTTTGCAAAATCATCGTGTTTACAAAGGTCAAAGAATGCTAAAAGGGTGGTTTGTGGTGGATTGTGTACTTTATCGGCAACGTTGGCTTCTGTGAAATAAATTCTTTGTCCGTTCTCAAGATGCACAGCAAGATGAACGACCGGAGGGTAACGTTCGTGAATGGGAAAACAGAAAATGCGCCAGGCTGCTTCAGAGCTACTAATGTAACGACCAGCTTCGTATCGAGATACTTCGTCATTTTCATTTTGTATTGTAAATACTGCCTGGTCACTTCCCTTGTTAACATACTTGCAGATGTATTTGATTGATTTTACTGAAGTGCAAAATTCGACATTGATGTGAGCATTGAAGAAGCGGGACAGCACAGGACTATAAGGGACCACCCATCTGTTGTCGATATCTACTCCTTTGATGTTAATTGTATGACCTCCATCAGCAGGTCCGCGCCGGCGGTACTGAGGGTAACCATCTTCTCCGGTCTGAGTTTCTGAGATGAACGGACGCGGGTACTTCTTACTGCATATTCTGTTGATCATGCAGGGTGAGTTGATATTATGAGGTCCACATGGGCCGTGAATCATGGTGGATTTTACTATTTTGTGTAGGGCAGGGTCAGTCTGTGGATCAGGAATTTCCGCACAGATGACTTCATCGATGAGAGCTGGTTTAATCCTATCTTTTAACCACAATAGAATGTGTGCATGGGGAATACCTCGCTTTTGCCACTCTATGGTGTACATGTAGCAATTTGTACAGCCAAAAATGTTACTCTTCGTTAGCAAGTCTATGATTTTGCGAATCTTGAGATGAAATACACGACTGATAAGGTCGTGGGCGATCGTGAGGTTTTTGACGTGGAAGGAGAATTTCAGTGATCTCAGGCCATTTAGGATTGCAAGTAAATGTGATGAATAAGTCAGGGCGGCCATAATGACGCACGTATGTCATTGCGTCTTGTGTACGCTCGTGCATATAGCGAGGTCCTCCAGTGAAGGAAGATGGTAATATCACAGCTTGACCAAGTTCTATTAAATCAGTGTCTTTTTTGTGAATAGCATCTTTTAAGTGAACGTAATTTTCAGCTCGTAGTTTTTTCTGATTTAGTCTGATATAATTGAGTCGTTCGGATTCAATTTTTGCATACATATCAACTAAAAACTGATTTAATAAAGTTCGGAAGAAAAGGATAGTATTATCATGATGTTGTCTGATCATAAGGTGGTATGAATAGAAGTTTGCTGCAGAGACGGTTTTGTTCATAGGTAACTTACTGGTAGCATGAACTTGAGGTATAGACACAGAATAGCCGTCTTCACCATAGCAGAACATGAGAGGATATTGAAGTGCATCATAGGATCTGTGGGTTTCCTTAATGCGTTGTAGTTTATTGTCTCTGGTTTTCAAGACAATATCTCTACTGTTGAACGTTTGCCCAACGATGACAACACCAACTTGATGAACTGTGGGTTTATTAAATCTGCCTTTGTGTGCATGTAATGGTTTTTTGTCTGCGTGAATGACAACTTTGAAGTGTTTGTCATCATCTGAAATACTGTCCATTGTGGAGTGGAAGTCCTGGATGTAAGTGTTACAGTCATGGAGCATTTTTTGTAATTGCTTGACCAGGGGTATGTTAAGTCCAGAAAAATTAGTGCAGCGGATTTGTGCTTCCTTTTCATCATCCCCGACAAAATAAATTTGCAAAAATTTGTGTTCCTCTCTCGGCATAGGTAAAAGACTGCCAATCAAATGATACACTTGTCCCTGAACTTTAAATGAAGGCATACAATTTCCCTCAACGATTTGTTTAGCACCAAATGACGTCATTTGAAATGCGCTGTTGTACTTTCGAATATTGTTCAAGAAATGCTCAGTTTGAGGATGTTCGCCATTTAGCAGGCTCTCAAGAAGGTCAGGAAGCTTACGTAAAGGAGTGAGAGAGACTTTACCACCATTACAGCACAAACCAGGAGACTCGCATTTCCACTTCTGAGCCTGACAATAGTCACAGTGAACATCAATGGATCCAATGTGTACTGTTTTGTCAGACTCATAATGTATGTTTGGGTCATACGCAAATCCACAATTGGCTTTTTTGAGCCAAACTTGTTGTTTTCGTATGAGCCGCTTTTCATTATTGGGATCGTATCTAGAAACAGAAGCTCTATTAACTTGTGGATTTGCCTCCGTGTATTTAGCGACAGCGTCTCTGTGAACTTGTGGATTTGCTTGGGAGTATTTAGCCACAGCGTCCCTATGAACTTGTGGATTTGCTTGCGAGTATTTAGCTACAGCGTCCCTATTAACTTGTGGATGTGCCTGCAAGTATTTAGCCACAGCGTCCCTATTAACTTGTGGATGTGCCTGTGAGTATTTAGCCATAGCGTCCCTATGAACTTGTGGATGTGCTTGCCAGTATTTAGCCACAGCGTCCCTATGAACTTGTGGATTTGCTTGCGAGTATTTAGCCACAGCGTCCCTATGAACTTGTGGATTTGCTTCTGAGTATTTAGCCACAGCGTGTTTATTAAGTTGTGGATTTTTGTGCGAGTATTTGGCGGCAGCTGCACGAAGTTGCTTCTGTCTAGCTGCATCAGAAAATCTACCACGACGTCTGATACGCCTCCTTTTTACTGTGTTCTCACAGCTTGGATTGCTGCTGTCATAATCGGCTCGAGCTGGATTTGTGTTGAACTGACATTCGGTATGTGTCAATCGATATAAGCATACAACTGGCTTCATCAATAACTTCGCATCCTTGTTTTGAGAGTTGAAATATTCATAAACATCAAAGTGTCCACTACTCAAATCGTCACCTGTGAATCTAAGATGTTTAAGAGGCATTGACGGTTCTCCAAAGGTGTAAAATATTTGGCCATTTCGGTATACTTGAAAGCGACAACCAAACAATTCAGCAGCAGCCATCAACTCACATGCAGAACCATAGGTGAAGGGCTTAAGCATTTCAGTCTTATAGTGCTCCTGTGTAGTATAATTATCTCCTGTACCATCATCAGTCCACACTTTGAACCTGTCCCAGTCATTTAATACATAAGACACAATGTCCCTGCGGATATCAAAAGAGAGCCTGATATGTCCGTGCAATATGTAACACACAGAATGGAAAAGGCAGGCGCCATCTCCGGGCATACACACCACTCGGTAAGTGATAGTTCTTTGATTGATGGTGATCACCTCGATAGACATTTTAATAGGGGTAGAGTTGCAAGAATAAAGGGAATGGGTACTTGATCAACAGCAGAGAAGTCGCGGATTAAATAAAGAAAATGGGTACCTGAACACTAAAGTTAGTGTAAAATATCCATACAATAACTATAACAATCTTAACAAATGAACAATAAAACAACGGAGAATCCATGGATTAAATGTGCCTTATAAACTGCGCAGCGGCTTATATGGGTAGGCAGTCAGGCAAAGAAAGGGATTCAAATATATAAACGAAGAAAACAGCAGCAGAGAAGTCGCGGATTAAATAAAGAAAATGGGTACCTGAACACTAAAGTAAGTGTAAAATATCTACACAATAACTATAACAATGTTAAGAAATGAACAATAAAACAGCGGAGAAATCTTGGATTAAATGTGCTTTATAAACTGCGCAGCGGCTTATATGGGCAGGCAGAGAAAGGGATTCAAATATATAAACGAAGAAAACAGCAGCAGAGAAGCCGCGGATTAAATAAATAAAATGGGTACCTGAACACTAAAGTAAGTGTAAAATATCTACACAATAACTATAACAATCTTAACAAATGAACAATAAAACAGCGGAGAACCGGTGGATTAAATGTGCTTTATAAACTGCGGAGCGCCTTATATCGGCAGGCAGTCAGGCAAAGAAAGGGATTCAAATATACTGTATAAACGAAGAAAACAAAAGTAGAGAAGCCGCGGATGAAATGTGCCTTATATGGCGTTCGTTTATAACACAGCGAAAAAGATGTGTAAAGACCGCTTCACAAAAAAACTGTAGAGCGCCTTATCTTCGTTGGCGAAGCAAGGAAAAAGGACGGCCTTATATCTCGCTCGTTTATAACACAGCGAAAAAGATTTGTAATGACCGCTTCACAAAAAAACAGCAGAGCACCTTAGCTTTCTTGGCGAAGCAAGGAAAAAGGACGGCTTTATATCTCGTTCGTTTATAAAACTGTGGATAGGCTTTGAAAAGAATGCCTCCTTGGCGAACTGCAAAGCGCCTTATGTTATTTAGCGAAGCAAGGAAAAAGGACGGCCTTATATCTCGCTCGTTTATAACACAGCGAAAAAGATGTGTAAAGACCGCTTCACAAAAAAACTGCAGAGCACCTTAGCTTCCTTGGCAAAGCAAGGAAAAAGGACGGCCTTATATCTCGTTCGTTTATAAAACTATGGATAAGCTTTGAAAAGAATGCCTCCTTGGCGAAGCAAGGAAAGGAATTCACACACCGCAGCGAAGAACGGCTTTATATGGGCAGGCAGTCAACTACGTGAGGGGCGTGGTGATTTCCGCAGCAGCCGCGGGGAGGCGTGATGATGCAAGACGCAACCGCCTGCGGGGAGGCGTGATGATGCAAGACGCAACCGCCTGCTATGGCCGTATACAGTATAAGAAAAACGTTCCAGTTATGACCGTTACGCTTTGAATTTCGAAATGAAACCTGCCTAACTTTTGTAAGTAAGCTGTAAGGAATGAGCCTGCCAAATTTCAGCCTTCCACCTACACGGGAAGTTGGAGAATTAGTGATGAGTGAGTCAGTCAGTCAGTGAGTGAGTGAGTCAGTCAGTCGGTCAGTGAGGGCTTTGCCTTTTATTATTATAGATGTGTATATATATATATATATATATATATATATGTTACGGAGGTGAAAGTAAGAAAGTTTCTTAATGTGATTTATGTGGGCGGAATAAGTGAGGGAGGAGTCAAAAATGACACCAAGATTTTTTACAGTAGAGGCAGGTCTGATGAGATCACTGCCAAGATGGACTGGGAAGGAGCTCATTTTATTAAGTTGCATTTTAGTCCCAATTTGCAGGAGTTCAGTTTTATTGCAATTTAATTTTAAAGAGTTCTGCTCCATCCAGGTTTTAATTTCACTAAGGCAGGTTGTGAGCTGAGAAAGCTCTGATGAAGTTCCACTTTTAACATTGAAGTAGAGCTGAGTATCATCTGCATAAAAATAATAACCCAATCCATAACTACGGATAATATGGCCAAGGGGAAGCATATAAATACAGAAAAGCAGAGGACCGAGGACAGAGCCCTGAGGGACTCCTTGTGTGACTGGCGCTGAGCTGGATCTACTGTTGCCAAGACTAACAAACTCTTGCCTATCAGTCAGATAGGACTTGAACCACTGGAGGGCAGTGCCAGAGATACCCAGCATGTTCTCCATTCTGAACAGTAGGATGTCATGTCTGACAGTGTCAAATGCTGCACTGAGGTCTAACAGAATTAATATGCTGGTTTGTCCAGAGTCTGCTGCCATAAGCAAATCATTGGTTACCCGTAGCAGAGCAGTTTCACAGCTGTGCCGCGCCCTGAAACCAGACTGAAAGGGTTCCATCAAATTATTAGAGGTTAGGTAATTGGTGAGTTGGGAAGCTACAACACGCTCAAGAACTTTTGACAGGAAAGGTAAGTGGGAAATAGGCCGGAAATTGTTAAGATTGTCAGCATCAAGGCCAGACTTTTTTAACGTTGGGGTTACAGAAGCAATTTTAAAAGTGAGCGGCACAGAGCCAGTGTCAAGGGATGAGTTTATTATTGTTGTAACAGTCGGGATTATGGCATGAAGGCAGGATTTAAGTAGTGTGGTGGGGATGGGGTCCAGTACACAAGTAGTCGGCCTCATCTTATAAAGCAGGTCATTAACAAACGCAGATGTGACTGGTGAGAACTTAGAGAAGGAGCTGGATGGAGTGGGAAAACAGGGAGAGATATAAACAGATGATGTATTTATGTTGGTTGAATTATTTAGATCTTTAATTTTGTTACGGAAAAAGTGGAGGAATTCCTCACAGACTTCAGTAGAAGAGGTAGTTGGACCAGATGCGGGTTCGAGTAGTTTATTAACTACAGAGAACAAAACCCTTGGGTTATCATGGCTACTTTCTATTATTCTGCCATAATGGGTGTTCTTGGCAGAAGTTAGTGCTTCTCTGTAAGCTCTTTGGTGGTCAGAGAAAGCCTGGATGTGCACGGTGAGGCCAGTCTTACGTGACATTCTCTCAAGGCGTCGGCCAGCTGCTTTCATAGATCGCAATTCTGAGTTATACCAAGGAGCTGAACGTTTAAAGGAAACCTCCTTATGTTTTCAAGGAGCTGTTTTATCTAATGCTGAGTGAAGGGCTGTGTTATAGTGGTGAACAAAACTATCTAGTGTTGATGGAATAGGTGCAGACAGTAAAAGATCAGAAATGGATCCAGAAAGGATAGAGGGACAGATATTTTTAAGGTTTCTGTAAGAAATTTGTCGTTTACACGTAAGAGGTGGGAGAGGTAATGAGACAGTGAAAAATACTGCTTTATGGTCAGAGAGTCCCAAATCAGTGCTGTAAATGTTGGCAACAGATAGTCCAGAAGTGCAGATCAGGTCCAATATATGACCGCCACAATGGGTTGGAAAATCAACATGTTGTGTCAAGTCAAAACAGTCCAGTAAGGACAGGAATTCATTTCTCAGTTTAGATGTGGGGGTGTCAATATGGATGTTGAAATCACCAAGAAGGATAATTCTCTGAGAGTAAGAGCTTAGGTGGGTCAAAAGTTCAATCAGATCGGATAAGAAGGATGCATTGTATTTTGGGGGACGATAAAGAACAATGAGTGAGACAGGACCTGATTCCGTTGTTAGTTTAAGAGCCAGGCACTCAAAAGACAATGGGCAGTCAATTGGGATTCTTTTAACGTTTAAGTCTTCTCTGATAATTACTGCCAGCCCGCCGCCATGTCTTGAGCTGCGAGGCTCTGAGTGGAAAGTGAAACCAATTGGAGTCGCCTCTGTGAGAGACGCAAATTCGTTTGGTTTTTGCCAAGTCTCCGTTAGACACAGAATATCAAGTTTGGTGTCAGTGATGAGTTCTGACAACACCAACGCTTTGCCATTAAGAGACCTCGAGTTAAACAGTGCAATATTACATAATGAGGCTTCTTTCTGCACAGAGCCGCAATCAGGGTTTATTCCCACATAATGCAAATTTGGCACACTGACAATTCTATTTCCAGGGTCATGAGAAGGACGGCGTATTCCTGAGCAAATGCTGCCGGTGGTCTTTTCATTCGCAGCCCCGCGGTGGCGGCGACCTGACCCGCAATGTATATATTTCGGGCGCTGCAAAATACCGGCGTCCTTTAGGATGTTGCAGTCAGACCATTTGCTCTGGACAAACTGTTTAATAAGAAGGAGTTTGTCATGAGAGTATTTTAGCATGATGCTGAGTAATACTTATCTGAATAGCAGTGGAGAAGCAGCACAACAGAGTGGAACCGGTAGGACAGGCGAGTGTGGTAGCGTAGGTGAGCAGCCATAGCAATCAGCAGAAAGCATAGCAAGAGGAGGTAGCAGGAGTTGGAGGTTCCAATACACAGTCACAAAATGTAACGCTTGGTAATTTCAGGCGTGATCGCCCCGGAGCCAAAAGCCAGGTTAATAAGAACATCAGATCAGTTCCCAGTCGTATAGTACTATAAGATGAAACGGGAGCAGATCAGCAAAGCGAATTAAATATAATCACGGAGACAGATCATCCCGAGGTCCTAGATTGCCAGGCACAAAGAAATGCTTGAAGGTTCTCGTCCCGTGATCCACAGACTCAGCTATTCCCAGTCAAAGTAGAGTCCATAAAATCTGTAAATATAAGCCAAATCCATACAATTCGAGTCAGCTGTATCCACGAACTATACGTACAATAAAAGAAATAAAACAAACGTAAGAAAGTGTAGAATTAGGCGAATTTTGTGAGAAGTGTTGTTTACAGGGAGGAGCGGCAACAACATGCGTGCGCCAGCGTCCCCTCAGCAGTAGATATTATATATATATATATGTATATATATATATATTATATATATATATATATATATGTATATATATATATATTATATATATATATATATATATTATATATGTATATATGTATATATATATTATATATATATATGTTTGTGTATATATATTATATATATATATATACGCATGTATTATATATATATATGTGTATATATATATATGTGTGTATATATATATATATAAATGTAATGAATTATTATTTATTATTATTATATAATGTGTTTATATATATATATAATATATGTGTATATATGTATATATAATATATATATATACATATATATATATATATATAAATATATATATGTGTATATGTATGTATATATATATATATATGACAGCAACACTCATAACAATGACAACACAATTACATTGACAATCATGTTACGTTATTTTTTAAATGTTTCCTTTACTTTTTCATAACCTCTTTAACACACTACTTCTCCGCTGCGAAGCGCGGGTATTTTGCTAGTATATATATATATATATATATATATATATATATATATATATAAAATCAAAAACTCCATAAAGAGCCATAGCAAGGTTTGGGGCAGCCACCCATATAATTGGTTGACGTTTTAAATGGTTGCACTGCTGTGCACACAACCTAGGCCAAAACAGAACTGAGGGAATAGGAAAAAGGTGGAGGCTGTTAAAGGGGAAGACAGGAAGTGAGATCAAAGGGGTTGGGCTCAGGAAGGTCTTCAGCCATAGGTTCAACCCCAGATGTGACATCATAGGGGCGGAGCCGGCAAGGTGGTCTTCCATAGGCTCGGTCCCGGAAGTGACGTCAAGAGGTCCAGGTGGAATCTCCTGTGAATGGTTTGCAGGCAAGGGAGAAAAAGAGTCAGTGCACTCTGCCACATGCCGGTATGATTCGGAACTGCCCTTATTCAATCCCTTTAGCTGCCTCCCATGCCCATGTGTCTGACAAGCCCCCCCATCCCCCCCCCCTCAGCTCAGAGCCGTCAAGCGTCCCTGGCCAAGAGGTCGTGAACCTGAGAAAGAGCATCAGCGTTGGCGTGAAGAGTGCCCCGACGATGAACGAGCGAAAACATGTATGGCTGGAGGCCAAGAAACCACCTGGTGACCCGCGGATTTGACTCCCTGTGCAGGGCCATCCACTGTAATGGTGTATGGTTCGTGACAAGGGTGAATTCGGGGCCCAACAGGTAGTACCTCAGCTGAGTAATCGCCCATTTAATTGCCAAAGCCTCTCTCTCCACCGCCACATACCTGGTCTCCCAGTCCAACAGTTTCTGGCTCAGGAACATGATGAGGTGTTCCACACCATCGACGCTTTGGCTCAGCACGGCACCCAGGCCTGTGTCTGAAGCCTCCATCTGGAGGATGAAAGGTAAAGAAAAGTTAGGTGCTTTCAAAATAGGTGCGGACGTAAGGGCCTGCTTCAAGTCACTAAATGCAGCACCTGTTTTTTCAGTCCATACCACAATGTTTGGGGCCCCCTTCTTTGTCAAATCAGTCAAGGGCGCCGCTCTCTTCGAGAACCAGGGCACAAAACGGCAGTAGTACCCCGCCAACCCGAGAAAGGCTTGGACCTGCCACTTGGTTCACAGATGGGGCCATTTCAAAATGGCATCTACTTTGGAGCACTGTGGCTTCACGGTACCGCGACCCACCAGGTAACCTAAATACTTGGCTTCGCTCAATCCAAACAAACATTTCTTGGAATTAATCCGAAGCCCGGCCTCACTAAGTGTCCTCAATACCGCTTTTACCTGCTGTAGGTGTTCCATCCATGTGCTGGAATAGATGACCATGTCATCTAGGTAGGCAGCACTGTATGAGTTATGAGGCCTAAGCACTTTGTCCACCAGATGCTGGAAGGTTGCTGGAGCTCTGTGCAACCCAAATGGAAGGACACGATATTGCCAATGTCCACTAGGGGTGCTAAACACGGTCTTAACCTTTGCGGAGTCTGTTAAAGGAACCTGCCAGTACCCCTTTGTCATGTCCAGTGTGGTCAAATATTGAGCCTGTCCAAGCCTCTCGAGGAGGTCGTCCACTCGTGGCATTGGATAAGCATCAAATTGGGAGACTTGATTAAGTCAACGGAAGTTGTTGTAAAACCTCCAACTCCCGGCTGGCTTAGCGACCAATACAATGGGACTGGACCAGGGACTATGACTTTCCTCAATTACACCTAGTTCCAGCATGTGCTTGATCTCAAGCTCCACTTCAGCTCTTTTTGCCTCGGGAAGATGATACAGATGTTCTCGTCTATAACCAAATCCAAATCTTATTATGGGATATATCATCTACTGTTAAATTCTGCTCTGTACTTCTAAAATTTATATTTTTTATTTCTTACTATATTGAGAAATTATTCTGTTCGGTGTACTGCATTGTATTGTATTGTATTGACCCCCTTCTTTTGACACCCACTGCATGCCCAACCTACCTGGAAAGGGGTCTCTCTTTGAACTGCCTTTCCCAAGGTTTCTTCCATTTTTTCCCTACAAGGTTTTTTTGGGAGTTTTTCCTTGTCTTCTTAGAGAGTCAAGGCTGGGGGGCTGTCAAGAGGCACTTCCTGTGTGATTTTGGGCTATACAAAAATAAACTGTATTGTATTGTATTGTATAACCCCGGGCTCTGTCACAATGTTGTGCTCAATTAGAGAGGTCCTTCCGGAGTTTTCACTCACTACATCCAGGACAGACAGGATAACAGTTTCCAGCTCCCGTCGTTGTCTGGGACTTAAATCTGCACTGAAGTTAAGGCTAGCCATGTGAGCAAAGAGTGAGCGGGGCTGACCGGAGGAGGGATCGGGATCCCTGTCCTTCCACGGTTTCAGCAGATTTACATTATAAACCCGCTCCCTCGGATGACGACTGGGTTGACTCATCAAATAGTCGACAAGTCCTTTCTTCCCCTTAACTTCGTAGGGGCCTTGCCAATGGGCAAGAAACTTAGAGTGTGAGGTAGGTACTAGGACCATGATCCGGTCCCCCGGGAGGAACTCCTGGAGAGACATGCCACGGTCGTAATATCGGACCTGTGCTGCTTGTACCTCTTCCATGTGACTTTTACGGAGGGGCCGAATTTTACCAAATCTATCGTGTAATTACAAGATATATTCCAATATACTTGTAGAGGGAAAAGCCTCTTCTTCCCATCCTTCTTTTAAGATATCTAATATGCGCCGGCGTTGTCACCCATACAATAATTCAAAAGGGGAGAACCCCGTGGAGGCTTGTGGGACTTCCCAATAGGCAAAAAGGATGAGGGGGAGGAGCGGATCCCAGTTCCTTCCGTCCTCGTTGACCACCTTATGAAGTATTTGTTTGAGAGTCTGAATGAACCTTTCTACCAAACTGTCGGTTTGAGGATGATATACCACTATCTTTAAATGCTTTATTTTAAGTAACTTGGTAGTCTCCTTGAATTTCCCCGAGGTAAAAGGCGTCCCTTGGTCCGTCAGGACTTCCTTAGGGATACCAATGCGTGCAAAGACCCCTACTAATTCCCATGCAATGGCTTTAGAAGTGGTTGTGCGCAACCGAACAGCTTCAGGGTATTTGGTAACATAATCCACGAGGACTAAAATGTACTTGTGTCCTCGGGCTCTAGGGGTCCGACTAAATCGACCCCAATTCTGTGAAAGGGAACATCAATTAGGGGAATAGGAATGAGAGGAGCATGGTCCTTCCTAGGAATCTGTCGCAATTGACACTCCAGGCAGGAAATGCAAAAGCAACAAACCTGCTTATTGATTCCCGGCCAATAAAAGCGGAGCTTGATCCGCTCAAGGGTTTTCTCAGTGCCCAAATGGCCACCTAGGAGGTGGGCGTGTGCTAACTCACAGACCTGTGGAAGGTCCACAGGATTAGCAGTAGCCGTCTCTCCTGCCCCTCATGCTCTGCTACGCGATACAGAAGGTCGTTTTCCAACACAAAGTGAGAACCCTGTGGCATCGACTGGTGAGTGCGCTGGCCATTGACCAGGACCACTGCATTTTTGGCTAACTTAAGGGAGTCGTCATTCCACTGTTCCCTTTTAAAAGAAGCTGCTGTTTCTCTAAATTGAAAGTGAAAAAGACTGAGAGGGTCTGGGCCGACCTCAAGGGGCATGGTTTCCTCCCATTCCATCTCGGTGCTCGTGGATGATGTATCAGGACGCAACAGTCTGGGAGTTGCCACGTCACTCAGGGAGGCCACTTCCTCTCTCTCTGCTGGCTGATTACACGGCGTGGAAGCAGCTTGAGATGGCTCATCCCCGTCTATACCTAGGCCTAAGTTAAACGCAGGAGTGGTATGTGTCTCGCCGCTTTTAATTTCAGACCAGTCCCGCCCCAGTATCACCGGGTGTGATGGATTTAGGAGGACTGCCATGGTTAATTTTTTTACCAATCCTCCGCAACTGATGATACCGATGGCGGACCTGTACCACCGGATTTCTTCGTGGACACAAGCTATACTGGTCTTAATTTTTAACCACTGTCACGGCAGCACAAACCGGCGGGAAACAATGGTAATGTTGCAGCCGGAATCAAATAAAGCTGTGGTTTTATACCCATTTACGATCACCACACCTGTGTGTGGGACCGCCAAACGGGTCAGTCAGAGCACACCAACCCCTCCTCCCCCTCCACCTGCATTCCTCCTTGCTCCCAAGTGGGACTCCGGGGATGTCGGCACAATCTCTGAGATGTACAGGAGGGGGGCTAGGTTTTGGGACGTACTCCAGCTGAGTTCGACTAAGGGACGGTTCTGCTCCCTCAGATTGCGAGGCCGTCCTGTGTTTCTATGAGCTCTGCCATGTTCTTAAAATGTTTATCCCAGACCGGCTGGGTGAAGCCACTGGGTAGTGCTTTCAAGAGCAGGTAGCAGGCCACCTGCTCTATTACTTGGTAGGGCTTGTTCACTTGTGGCTGTAGCCACTGCCCTACCCTCGCCCATAAGGACCATGCTTGTTGAGGAGTGGGCCACTCTAGGTCGAACCTCCAGTTTTCCACTCTAATCACCTGGCAGTCTGGGGCACCCTTGGGTGAAAATCGGGGCTCTGGCTTCACAGGGAGGCAGGCACTCTCTTCCGAAAGAGCATAATAAGCCCCTTTTGCCTCCCCCCTCCGGAGCAGTCCAATTCTGTGAGCCCCTTCCGCAAACTCCTTGGCCTGCCTAGGTTGCCAACTGAAGCATGCTGGGAGCAGAGCTCGTACTGGGTCTCTCCGAACCACGGGACACCCTCTCCCGTCTAAAAACTCAGCCCCGGTACGCTCCCATCTGGGTACACTGCAGGTCCTGTCCCCTTCTCCTCCAGGACCGTTCCATCCTGCCGACTACACCACTGTCAAAAACTCCACAAAGAGCCATAGCAAGGGAGCTTGGTCCCGGAAGTGACGTCAAGAGGGCCAGTTGGAATCTCCCATGAATGGTCTGCAGGCAAGGGAGAAAAAGAGTCGGTGCACTGTGCCACATCCCTGTAAGATTCGGAACTGCCCTTACTCAAGCCCTTTAGCTGCCTCCCATGCGCACGTGTCTGACTATATATATATATATATATATATATATATATATATATATATATATTATATACATACACACAGTACTATGCAAAAGTTTTTGGCAGGTGTGAAAAAATGCTGTAAACAAAGAATGCTTTCAAAAATGGAAGTGTTAATCATTTACTTTCATCAATCAACAAAATGCAGTGAATGAACAAAAGAGAAATCTAAATCAAATCAATATTTGGTGTGACCACCCTTTGCCTTCAAAACAGCATTGATTCTTCTAGGTACACTTGCACACAGTTTTTGAAGGAACTCGGCTGGTAGGTTGTTCCAAACATCTTGGAGAACTAACCACAGATCTACTGTGGATGTAGGCTTCCTCATATCCTTCTGTCTCTTCATGTAATCCCAGACACACTCGATGATGTTGAGATCAGGGCTCTGTGGGGGCCATACCATCACTTCCAGGACTTCTTGTTCTTCTTTACGCTGAAGATAGTTCTTAATGACTTTGGCTGTATGTTTGGGGTCGTTGTCCTGCTGCAGAATAAATTTGGGGCCAATCATACGCCTCCCTGATGGCATTGCATGATGGATAAGTATCTGCCTGTATTTCTCAGCATTGAGAACACCATTAATCCTGACCAAATCTCCAACTCCATTTGCTGAAATGCAGCCCCAAATTTTCAAGGAACCTCCACCATGCTTCACTGTTGCCTGCAGACACTCATTATTGTACCACTCTCCAGCCCTTCGACGAACAAACTGCCTTCTGCTACAGCCAAATATTTCAAATTTTGACTCATCAGTCCAGAGCACCTGCTGCCATTTTTCTGCACCCCAGTTCCTATGTTTTCGTGCATACTTGAGTCACTTGGCCTTGTTTCCACGTCGGAGGTATGGCTTTTTGGCTGCAACTCTTCCATGAAGACCACTTCTGGCCAGACTTCTCCGGACAGTAGATGGGTGTACCTGGGTCCCACTGGTTTCTGCCAGTTCTGAGCTGATGGCACTGCTGGACATCTTCCGATTTCAAAGGGTAATAAGCTTGATGTGTCTTTCATCGGCTGCACTAAGTTTCCTTGGCCGACCACTGCGTCTACGATCCTCAACGTTGCCCGTTTCTTTGTGCTTTGTCAAAAGAGCTTGAACAGCACATCTTGAAACCCCAGTCTGCTTTGAAATCTTTGTTTGGGAGAGACCTTGCTGATGCAGTATAACTACCTTGTGTCTTGTTGTTGTGCTCAATCTTGCCATGACATGAACCTGTCTTCCACAACCTCACCTTGGTAGCAGAGCTTAGCTGTTCCTCACCCAGTTTTAAGCCTCCTACACAGCTGTTTATGTTTCAGTTAATGACTGTGTTTCAACCTACGTGTGACATTGATGATCATTAGAACCTGTTTGGTATAACTGGTTGATCATACACCTGACTATAATCCTACAAAATCCCTGACTTTGTGCAAGTGTCTCTATAAGAATTGATGCTGGTTTGAAGGCAAAAGGTAGTAACACCAAATATTGATTTGATTTAGATTTTTCTTTTGTTCGCTCACTTTGCATTTTGTAAATTGATAACAATAAACAATCATTATTTATATTTCTGAAAGCATTCTTTGATTACAGCATTATTTTCACACCTGCCTAAAACTTTTGCACAGTACTGTATGTGTATATATATATTATATATACACACACAAAAAAAAATAATGGAATATCTCTGGTTCTCCAGAACATTAAACGAATGACATACAAATGCAATACAGGCATGGGTTTCTTCCTGCTCATCAGAATTTTGACAGAAACTGGTGCCAAGAAAAAGCTGCATGCAACGTTTTTTGATTCCATCTGACCGAACACAAGTGGTGAAAGCCTGTGTAGACAGTTCAATTCGCTGCAATGAGCAGTAAAAAGCTTGGTGTTTAATCTGCGCTCACCTGACAATAAAATTGGCAAAAAAACGCTGTGTGCCTTATTCTTTTATCAAGGTCACAAAGGGACTCTTTCAGAGAAGTGTTCAATGTAACATTTTATAGGAAATAACTGGCAGTGGGGTATAAGGCCTTTTTTTGACTTTGCTCTAGGATTTGGTACATTCCCTTTGGATCTGAACTTGTCCACAACATACCTTAATTGCTTAGCTTCTTAAATAAATATCTATCTGATTGTATGTTGCAACTGGAAAAGCACATGCCATTAGGTGGTCAGTGCTCACTGTAGAGCAAAAAGCAGATTGACAGCTAGATGTCACATTGGTCACCTGCCGTTTGGATATTTCACTGCTTGTCATCCCAAAGTTGTCAAGTTTGCACTCCTGCAGTAACCATCTCAGTGATGACAGCAACATACTAAGCAAATTCCACAGCCAAGACACATAAAGCAGTTATAAAAAAAAAAACACTACTCAAAAGATCATGAAAAACAAATCTTTGCATTATTTCTGGAAAGATACTTACCAACTCATAACTATTGTATACAGTCATAGTTTACTCATGACCATTTTTCAGTTTTTACAAGATACTTGAACAAAGATATTGTGAAACAAATACTGAAAACAGTTGCTTGTGTGACAACATAATGAATGTTTTATTGGTATTACTATAAAGTTGCATTACAAATATTAAGCATTCTCCAACAAAACAAAAGATTTTGTTTGTCCAAAAAGTAAATGAACATTAGAAACATACTTCATGTGAGATACTTTTGCAGGTGTTTACCAGAGAGACGAATGGTAGTTGAATCTTATCTTCACCAGATATTGAAGATTGACTTGTGCAACATCATAGACAATATATCTGAAGGTGAGAGGTTAAGACTGAAAACAGTTCTTGCTTGAAGAAAATCTTAATGTTAACAGCATGAGAAAGTCAAGTAAACAGAGGCCAATATCCATCAATTTTTTTACATGCAAGATTTTTGTGACTAAGAAAATATTTTGATGGTAATGGGGACATTAAGCCCAACACTGCATATTTGTCCCTTTACACCTACTGCTTATATATCCTGCAGTTTAATGACTTATTCATTTATTGTGACCAAACAATGTTTTGCAGGGCCACCACACAACTGCAGTGGCTCTAACCCTTTACCATCCCCAACAGGACTAACCAAATTTATGACCATCTACTAGACAGCTTTTTACTCTAGTTTGGAAAGATGTTATTTCTAATACAGAGAACTGTAATCAACTTATTAATAAGATTTTACCACAAAGGAAACACAAGAAGGCTGCACATATCTACTGTAAAATGCATAAAAAATTAAACAACATATTAAAATGAAAAACCTTTAAAGACGGTCAGGTACTTCAGAGACACAGAGTCTGAAAAAAATGCATATTTAAACTTGACAACTGTTCGATTAATAGACTTCTTAGAATATCTAGTAATACTTTCTGTAATGATATTTAAGTGTGATATCAGCTGCTGAAATATAGAATATCAAGATCTGTTCCCTACATGTCTGCCACATGACTGGCAGAACACTTGTCCCTCACAATTTATGTTAACAATCACTCAATTCTGGACATTTTGCTGAAAAAAACTTGTTGTCTTAGGTACATTTTTTCTGTCTTGTTTGGAATATTCCTAAAGCTTGAACAGTGTTAGTCTTGAGCTCATAGTGTTAAGTATTCTGGTTAACAACCCACAGCTTCCAATTTCTTGACTCGGTTCATAGTCTTGGCACTTTGGGTCTGGTGATATTGTCATATTTTTGATAACTCCTGGTAATTCTTGTTTTGACTTTGCTTACGATTTTTTTTCTTATAAAAACTATTCTAGAAAGCTGTTTGTATTCCACATGCCACAGTCTACTTTTTAAAATCTTTGTGGTTACTCACAAAGTTAGTTACTTACTACATATACATACATATATATACATTGGGGCAAAAAAGTATTTAGTCAGCCACCAATCGTGCAAGTTCTCCCACTTAAAAAGATGAGAGAGGCCTGTAATTTTCATCATAGGTATACCTCAACTATGAGAAACAAAATGAGAAAAAAAATCCAGAAAATCACATTGTCTGATTTTTAAAGAATATATTTGCAAATTATGGTGGAAAATAAGTATTTGGTCACCTACAAACAAGCAAGATTTCTGGATCTCACAGACCTGTAACTTCTTCTGTAAGAGGCTCCTCTGTCCTCCACTCGTTACCTGTATTAATGGCACTTGTTTGAACACGTTATCAATATAAAAGACACCTGTCCACAACCTCAAACAGTCACACTCCAAACTCCACTATGACCAAGACCAAAGAGCTGTCAAAGGACACCAGAAACAAAATTGTAGACCTGCACCAGGCTGGGAAGACTGAATCTGCAATAGGTAAGCAGCTTGGTGTGAAGAAATCAGCTGTGGGAGCAATTATTAGAAAATGGAAGACATACAAGATCACTGATAATCTCCCTTGATCTGGGGCTCCACGCAAGATCTCACCCCGTGGGGTCAAAATGATCACAAGAACGGTGAGCAAAAATCCCAGAACCACACGGGGGGACCTAGTGAATGACCTGCAGAGAGCTGGGACCAAAGTAACAAAGGCTACCATCAGTAACACACTACGCTGCCAGGGACTCAAATCCTGCAGTGCCAGACGTGTCCCTCTGCTTAAGCCAGTACATGTGCAGGCCCGTCTGAAGTTTGCTAGAGAGCATTTGGATGATCCAGAAGAGGATTGGGAGAATGTCATATGGTCAGATGAAACCAAAATAGAACTTTTTGGTAAAAACTCTACTTGTCGTGTTTGGAGGAGAGAGAATGCTGAGTTGCCTCCAAAGAACACCATACCTACTGTAAAGCATGGGGGTGGAAACATCATGCTTTGGGGCTGTTTTTCTGCAAAGGGACCAGGACGACTGATCCGTGTAAAGGAAAGAATGAATGGGGCCATGTATCGTCAGATTTTGAGTGAAAACCTCCTTCCATCAGCAAGGGCATTGAAGATGAAACGTGGCTGGGTCTTTCAGCATGACAATGATCCCAAACACACCGCCTGGATAATGAAGGAGTGGCTTCGTAAGAAGCATTTCAAGGTCCTGGAGTGGCCTAGCCAGTCTCCAGATCTAAACCCCATAGAAAATCTTTGGAGGGAGTTGAAAGTCCGTGTTGCCCAGCGACAGCCCCAAAACATCACTGCTCTAGAGGAGATCTGCATGGAGGAATGGGCCAAAATACCAGCAACTGTGTGTGAAAACCTTGTGAAGACTTACAGAAAACGTTTGACCTCTGTCATTGCCAACAAAGGGTATATAACAAAGTATTGAGATGAACTTTTGTTATTGACCAAATACTTTTTTCCCACCATAATTTACAAATAAATTCTTAAAAAAATCAGACAATGTGATTTTCTGGATTTTTTTTTTCTCATTTTGTTTCTCGTAGTTGAGGTATACTATGATAAAAATGACAGGCCTCTCTCATCTTTTTAAGTGGGAGAACTTGCACAATTGGTGGCTGACTAAATACTTTTTTGCCCCACTGTATATACATATACATACATACATATATACATACATACATATACACACACACACACATATATATATATATATATATATATATATATATATATATATATATATATATATATATATATGAGAGAGAGTGACTTATCTGATTCCAGGCCTGTAGGGGATGGTTTATGACTAAAGGTTAAAAGAGGTGACTCCTTTCAGTTTAAGCAAAAGGGGCTTAAGAGGTGACAGTAATTGAAGTAACTGAATTATTGAAATTAATTGAATTATTTGAATTGAGTAATCAAAGTGTTTAAAATTATGAATGGAATTATCACAGTGGATTGAGACTATTGCTATGAGTCAACAGGAACATGATGACACAGAAATGTGCTAAGGGAATATGGCATAAACATTAGGAAGCTTTTCAACACACAGAGAACCAAAGACATATGGAATAAATTACCAAGTAGTGTAGTAGACAGTAGGACTTTAGGGACCTTCAAAACTAGACAAGATCAACTAAATAGCCTATTCTCATACAAAACTTTTCTAATGTTCTAACAACATAGCTATAAGGATCTTTGGGCCATACAAGTCCTCCACTGTACCAAGCTAGTACAGAAGTATAAGAAGAAACATCCTGAATAATTCCTAAAGCCAGCTGATTCATTAAAGAAGAGAGTGTTGTATTTATCTATTGGGAAATGGTTCACATTAGCTACAACAATGGTCTGAATGAATAAGATTGAAGAAATAATATCAAAAATACTACATTAGGTTCCTTGGTTAGTATACTTTTTTAGTGTTGCTATGAAGGCAGGGCATCTCATTGAGTTTCATTTATCAACAGATATTCTAAACAAGGATACCAAATTGGGAAGTCCAACTAAAACAACAAACCTCAGATGCAAGAGAGGCAGTAAAAATCCCATGTTAGGTTGTGATAACAGTGGACAGCCATGGGTATCTGAAGGGTCATAGGAATTCAGTTATCCTTTTATACAAGTTTTGTGGACATGAAGAAAGTTTAAGAATAAATACTCCAATGGAAGGTGCTACATAAAACCAGGGTTTTGTGAGCTCAACTACATGGTATTCAATACCTATATTGCAGATACAAAGTTTTGCATTCACATATTTGGCATTATGTTCAGGTGTATGCATTTACCCACCCATGATACATTTTAGTCTCTCTCATCTGTGTCACTGTTTCTGACAAGATATAAATGTGCAGCCAAGGCTCAAACAGTATCTGGTTTGTGAACCTTGCAAACATTCCTGAACGTTCTCTGTCTTACCAAGTGGCGTTTAAGAGAACATTCAGAAATGCTACCTTTTTTTCTAATAAAACAGATCCCATATATTAGCTGAAGCTATTTGAAAAACAGTGAGAGGAAAAGCAATATATTCATAAGAAACTATGTGCTGCCAATTTTTCAATTTCACATTTTAAATTCAATGGGGGCACCACTAATTTATTATTGCTCTATCAATAAGTCAAAATTATCTATTATAGGCTGTAAAAAATAAACAC
>NC_041396.2:123426629-123429129 GCF_900747795.2 Erpetoichthys calabaricus
GGTCGTGTCGTCGGACTTGCGGCCACATGTCTTGGACACTCGGGTGAAGAGAGGGGCGGAGCTGTCAACTGATCACCACCTGGTGGTGAGTTGGCTTCAATGGTGGGGGAGGATGCCGGTGAGGCGTGGTAGGCCCAAACGTGTTGTGAGGGTCTGCTGGGAACGTCTGGCAGAGCCCCCTGTCAGAAGTAGCTTCAACTCCCACCTCCGGCAGAACTTCGACCACGTCCCGAGGGAGGTGGGGGACATTGAGTCCGAATGGGCCATGTTCCGTGCCTCTATTGTTGAGGCAGCTGACCGGAGCTGTGGCCATAAGGTGGTCGGTGCCTGTCGTGGCGGCAATCCCCGAACCCGCTGGTGGACACCGGCGGTGAAGGATGCCGTCAAGCTGAAGAAGGAGTCCTACAGGACCCTTTTGTCCTGTGGGACCCCGGAGGCAGCTGATAGGTACCGGCAGGCCAAGCGGAATGCGGCTTTGGTGGTTGCTGAGGCAAAAACTCGGGCGTGGGAGGAGTTTGGGGAGGCCATGGAGAATGACTTTCGGACGGCTTCGAGGAGATTCTGGTCCACCATCCGGCGTCTCAGGAAGGGGAAGCAGTGCAGTGTCAACACTGTATATGGTGGGGATGGTGCGCTGCTGACCTCGACTCGGGACGTTGTGGGTCGGTGAGGGGAATACTTCGAAGACCTCCTCAATCCCATTAACATGCCTTCCAATGAGGAAGCAGAGCCTGGGGACTCAGAGGTGGGCTCCCCCATCTCTGGGACTGAGGTCACCGAGGTGGTCAAAAAACTCCTTGGTGGCAGGGCCCCGGGGGTGGATGAGATACGCCCGGAGTTCCTCAAGGCTCTGGATGTTGTAGGACTGTCTTGGCTGACACGCCTCTGCAACATCGCATGGACATCAGGGACAGTGCCTCTGGATTGGCAGACCGGGGTGGTGGTCCCCCTCTTTAAGAAGGGGGATCAGAGGGTGTGTTCCAACTACAGAGGGATCACACTCCTCAGCCTCCCTGGAAAAGTCTATTCAGGGGTCCTGGAGAGGAGGGTCCGTCGGATAGTCGAGCCTCGGATTCAGGAGAAACAGTGTGGTTTTCGTCCTGGTCGTGGAACAGTGGACCAGCTCTATACCCTTAGCAGGGTCCTGGAGGGTGCATGGGAGTTTGCCCAACCAGTCTACATGTGTTTTGTGGACTTAGAAAAGGCATTCGACCGTGTCCCTCGGGGAATCCTGTGGGGGGTACTCCGAGAGTATGGGGTACCGGCCCCCCTGATAAGGGCTGTTCAGTCCCTGTACGATCAGTGCCAGAGCTTGGTCCACATTGCCGGCAGTAAGTCGAACCCGTTTCCAGTGAGAGTTGGACTCCGCCAGGGCTGCCCTTTGTCACCGATTCTGTTCATAACTTTTATGGACAGAATTTCTAGGCGCAGCCAGGGTGTTGAGGGGGTCCGGTTTGGTGGGCTCAGGATTGGGTCACTGCTTTTTGCAGATGATGTTGTCCTGTTTGCTTCATCAGGCCGTGATTTTCAGCTCTCTCTGGATCGGTTCGCAGCCGAGTGTGAAGCGGCTGGGATGAGAATCAGCACCTCCAAATCCGAGACCATGGTCCTCAACCGGAAAAGGGTGGAGTGCCCTCTCAGGGTTGGTAGCGAGATCCTGCCCCAAGTGGAGGAGTTCAAGTATCTTGGGGTCTTGTTCACGAGTGAGGGAAGAATGGAGCGTGAGATCGACAGGCGGATCGGTGCGGCATCCGCAGTAATGCGGGCGTTGCATCGGTCTGTCGTGGTGAAAAAGGAGCTGAGCCGCAAGGCGAAGCTCTCAATTTACCAGTCGATCTATGTTCCTACCCTCACCTATGGTCATGAGCTATGGGTAGTGACCGAAAGAACGAGATCGCGAATACAAGCGGCTGAAATGAGTTTCCTCCGCAGGGTGTCTGGGCTTTCCCTTAAAGATAGGGTGAGAAGCTCAGTCATCCGGGAGGGGCTCAGAGTAGAGCCGCTGCTCCTCCGCATCGAGAGGAGTCAGATGAGGTGGCTCGGGCATCTGATCAGGATGCCTCCTGGACGCCTCCCTGGTGAGGTGTTCCAGGCACGTCCAACCGGGAGGAGGCCCCAGGGAAGACCCAGGACACGCTGGAGGGACTATGTCTCTCGACTGGCCTGGGAACGCCTTGGGATTCTCCCGGAAGAGCTAGAAGAAGTGGCCGGGGAGAGGGAAGTCTGGGCATCTCTGCTCAAGCTGCTGCCCCCGCGACCCGACCTCGGATAAGCGGGAGACAATGGATGGATGGATGGATGGATGGATATATATATATATACATATACACACATACATACATATATATATATATATATATATATATATATATATATATATATATATATATATATATATATATATATATATGTGTGTACAGTGATCCCTCGCTATATCGCGCTTCGCCTTTCGCGGCTTCACTCCATCGCGGATTTTATATGTAAGCATATTTAAATATAT
>NC_041396.2:123436629-123439129 GCF_900747795.2 Erpetoichthys calabaricus
TTCATGGAAGAGTTGTAGCCAAAAAGCCTTACCTCTGACATGGAAACAAGGCCAAGCGATTCAAGTATGCACAAAAACATAGGAACTGGGGTGCAGAAAAATGGCAGCAGGTGCTCTGGACTGATGAGTCAAAATTTGAAATATTTGGCTGTAGCAGAAGGCAGTTTGTTCGTCGAAGGGCTGGAGAGTGGTACAATAATGAGTGTCTGCAGGCAACAGTGAAGCATGGTGGAGGTTCCTTGAACGTTTGGGGATGAATTTCTGCAAATGGAGTTGGAGATTTGGTCAGGATTAATGGTGTTCTCAATGCTGAGAAATACAGGCAGATACTTATCCATCATGCAATACCATCAGGGAGGTGTATGATTGGCCCCAAATTTATTCTGCAGCAGGACAACGACCCCAAACATACAGCCAAAATCATTAAGAACTATCTTCAGCGTAAAGAAGAACAAGAAGTCCTGGAAGTGATGGTATGGCCCACACAGAGCCCTGATCTCAACATCATCGAGTGTGTCTGGGATTACATGAAGAGATAGAAGGATGTGAGGAAGCCTACATCCACAGAAGATCTGTGGTTAGTTCTCCATGATGTTTGGAACAACCTACCAGCCGAGTTCCTTCAAAAACTGTGTGCAAGTGTACCTAGAAGAATTGATGCTGTTTTGAAGGAAAAGGATGGTCACACCAAATATTGATTTGATTTAGATTTTTCTTTTGTTCATTCACTACATTTTGTTGATTGATGAAAATATATGATTAACACACATTTTTGAAAGCATTCTTTGTTTACAGCATTTTTTCATACCTGCCTAAAACTTTTGCACAGTACTATATATATGTGTGTGTATATTATATATATATATATATATATATATATATATATATATACACATATATACAGATATACACACACACACACACACACACTAGAACAGGTGCAAGGGTATCAACCAGTAAAGACAGTATTCTTTATTGCTTACAAAATATTTTATATGGTCAGAGTGCTGTGATATGCACAGATAAAGGATCAGGATAATTCATGCTTAAACAGAAAAAATGCACAGGTGTGTCTTTCTATATATGTATGTGCTTTTGTTTAAACTGTATTTCATAATCATTTATAACATACCTTTCACACTATGTTTACCCTTAGGTAGCTTAGTAATATGAGCAGCTTGCTTCAGTTCATACCTAAAGAAAAGAGTAAATTCATTAGATCATTAATATTAAAAATAATAGTTATTAAACCAAATTAAAACCATCTCTTTGACAATGAAGATTAATTAAAATAAATGTATGAAAACAGCAGAACAAGAAGAATAAATGCTGCTTTTTAACTGTTCACTGTTCTCTTCATTAGAAAGATTTTTAAAAGGTAATAATCAAGAACACGACTACACTGATTTGAATAATTTGCCTTATAAGAAACTTATTCAAACCTCAACATATTCTTTCAGGTTTTTTTTTTTAATAAAGATAAATTAGAAAAAAAATTAATTTTGGAAATAATGTTATCTTATAAACCACCTTTTGGATAGAACTGATACAGTAAGCTGTTAACACAACTTAGGAATGAATTTGCCCAAAATGCACAGGCCCCGTGTCTGATGGTTCAGCTTTAGTAAGACTGACAATGTCATAATAATGTAGTAATTTTAGGACTTTAAACCGACAATGATTGATGGAAAATTTTGAAGCTGCTATAAATAATAATAATAAATATAACATGGAGTAAACTTTGTGACAAATAAATATTTCTGCAAAGGCAAGAGCTGAACATTTGGATGCATTACATAACGATGTCTTTGATAAAGAGGATATAGACAGACCTCAATGGTGGTTGGACACATCAAAGTTTAGGACCCCAAAAATACAAAAATTCTTCTCAAAATTGACTCACATCTCAAATCATTGTCACAGAAATTCAAAAATACCACAGACCAGGAAAGATGATGGGGAAAAAAAGAGGTCAAACTGTCAGACTACTTGTTGCCAGCCACCATTTGCCAAGTCCAATTTGATGATTGGAAAAACATGTTCAGTTTCAGACTATTATGAACGCAGTGTGACGATGCACGTTGACTCGACACTCCGTTGCCTTTGGGAGCCTCTCAAACCTGCCACCGTTGATAATGTAACCAAAGAAAAGCCGGGCAAATGAAGACTCTCACATAGCAAGGGGCAGATGCAACAGTGCTTAGGTGCTTTTATTATATATGTATAAAAAAAAAAAGTCAAAAACAAGCTTTGGTTTTATATTTGATTTGATTACATTAATGTTTTAACTGCTACTATGAAAGGGAATACAGCTGTTAAAAAACACCTTATTTGTTTAAAGTGTTTGCAAACCAAATACACTAGTTTTGAGTTCATTACTGAAGTTTGCACATAACAATGTGATTCCTGTGATTGTCTACGATTAATCGCGATTAAATATATTTTAATCGTTGCCCAGCACTTATATATATATATATATATATATATATATATATACATA